>NC_048585.1:11716099-11826099 GCF_013265735.2 Oncorhynchus mykiss
TCCGTATCCATCTATCCATCCATAAGGTGGAGGTTCCAGTATCTCTTACTCCGTATCCATCTATCCATCCATAAGGTGGAGGTTCCAGTATCTCTTACTCCGTATCCATCTACAGGCTCCTGAGTGGCGCAGCGGTCTAAGGTTCTACATCTCAGTGCAAGTGGTTCGAATCCAGGCAAGTGGTTCGAATCCAGGCTGTATCACATCCGACCGTGATTGGGAGTCTCATAGGGCGGCACACAAATGGCCCAGCAACGTCTGAGTTTGGCCGGAGTAGGCCGTTATTGTAAATAAAAATGTGTTCTTAACTGATTTGCCTAGTTAAATAAATAAAACATATAAGGGTCTAATATCTCTTAGTCCGAATCCATCTGAACATACCTCAGGTAGAGGTTCTAATGTGTCCATGTGTCTCTAAATTTAATCTGTCAGGTTAAGTTCCTCTACGAGGTCTACTAGAGGCTTCTATAGGATTTTATAATCCACCTGCATAATGGACCGATAGCTGCTGTAGGACCTGTTATACACCTGCATAATGGACCCACTCGCGCATGCACACACACAATCCATATTAGACAATGGGAGCGAGGTCAGTGTCAACGTTACAGAACTGAAAAAGCTGCAACAGCAGAACATGAACAGCTCACAGAGAGCAACTGGACACCTGCTAGACTCACAGGAGTGGAGAAGGGAGGGATATATGGAGGGAGGGAGGGAGGGAGGGGGAGAGAGAGAGAGAGAGAGAGGGAGGGAGAGAGAGAGAGAGAGAGAGAGAGAGAGAGAGAGAGAGAGAGAGAGAGAGAGAATGATCCAACTACAGAAAGAGAATGATCCAACTACAGAAAGAGAATGATCCAACTACAGAAAGAGCAGGTCAAGCAGACAGAATAACAGTGAGAGGTGTAAAGAGAGGCAGGCCCCTGCTGTGGTACAGATTGGTAACCATCAGAGGAACTTACCCCTGCCTATGTAATGGCTGTCCTGGCACAGATGCTGCTGAATGTTGAAGAGGACTACTTGTGCCATTTCCCCAGCAGCAGCAGCAGGGTCCAGGAGCAGCAGGGTCCAGAAGCAGCAGCAGGGTCCAGGAGCAGCAGGGTTCAGGAGCAGCAGGGTCCAGGAGCAGCAGGGTCCAGCAGCAGCAGGGTCCAGGAGCAGCAGGGTCCAGGAGCAGCAGGGTCCAGGAGCAGCAGGGTTCAGGAGCAGCAGGGTCCAGAAGCAGCAGCAGGGTCCAGGAGCAGCAGGGTCCAGAAGCAGCAGCAGGGTCCAGGAGCAGCAGGGTCCAGAAGCAGCAGCAGGGTCCAGGAGCAGCAGGGTCCAGAAGCAGCAGCAGGGTCCAGGAGCAGCAGGGTCCAGAAGCAGCAGCAGGGTCCAGGAGCAGCAGCAGGGTCCAGGAGCAGCAGGGTCCAGGAGCATCAGGGTCCAGGAGCAGCAGGGTTCAGGAGCAGCAGGGTTCAGCAGCAGCAGGGTTCAGGAGCAGCAGGGACCAGAAGCAGCAGCAGGGTCCAGGAGCAGCAGCAGGGTCCAGGAGCAGCAGCAGGGTCCAGGAGCAGCGGGGTTCAGGAGCAGCAGGGTCCAGGAGCAGCAGGGTTCAGGAGCAGCAGGGTCCAGGAGCAGCGGGGTCCAGGAGTAGCAGGGTCCAGGAGCAGCAGGGTCAAGGAGGTCCAGCAGCAGCAGGGGATTGCCCTCTAATCAGTTTTATTAGAGCAGTAGTACTGGGTTAACACATCAGGGACAGGACAGGGGCCAGCTGTGTGTGTGTGTGTGTGTGTGTGTGTGTGTGTGTGTGTGTGTGTGTGTGTGTGTGTGTGTGTGTGTGTGTGTGTGTGTGTGTGTGTGTGTGTGTGTGCACGCACCCCCTCGGGCCACGACGCAGACAGTCTTGGGACACACACTACACACACACACATCATCTGTAACACTCACACATGGTCTGGGCGAAACGTGAGACTCAGCTGCACGGCAGATGAGCTCCTGTCTCTCTGACCGTGGCGGTTTGGTTAAACTGGTCCAGAGTCAGTTCACAGAGTCTAGTGTCAGACTATGTAGAAATGAAGGGCCAACCTTACTCAATACTGTAAATGATGATTTAATCATTCTTGCCTCAAATAATATGACCAGAATGTAACGTTGGGCTTCCTCGTGTTAGTGTCTGGTAGTAAACAGTTAGTTGTTATGATAGTTAAGCTTCAAACACCAAGTGTCAGATCTGTGGTCAGTGTGACACCTATTAGGTTGACTTCTGGACCTGTGATGAGGCTGGTCTGGCTCTTTCAGCCTCAGGCTGTAGACTAAAGCCACTCTACTGCCCGTGGCGGGGCAGCTGTGTTGCGTTCCAGAATGTCGTCAGCCAGCTAGTCACCACCGGAGGTTTGCATTGTGTGTGTGTGTGTGTGTGTGTGTGTGTGTGTGTGTGTGCGTGTGTGTGTGTGTGTGTGTGTGTGTGTGTGTGTGTGTGTGTGTGTGTGTGTGTGTGTGTGTGTGTGTGTGTGTGTGTGTGTGTGTGTGTGTGTGTGTGTGTGTGTGTGTGTATGTGTGTGTGTGTGTGTGTGTGTGTGTGTGTGTGTGTGTGTGTGTGTGTGGGAGTGTGTGTGTGTGTGTGTGTGCCTCGCTCCGCCGCTCAAAAGGTTTAACCGAGTGTGGAGGCAGATAAACCAACGCTCCCCTCTTCCATAACAGCTTCCGTAATGAATGAGCTTAACTCACACGCTGCAGTCCGCTCATTACGGGGCAGAACAGACAAAATGTCCACAGTTGAATGGATCTCATTTGAGTCTTCTGTCTCCTGTGGTTCCATTCTCCTTGTCTTTTGTTCCACACATCACTCTGCTCATCATGTGATAATTACATCAGTAAAAAGTCACCCTGACATTTTTTTTACCTCGTTCAACCGCTTTGTTTTCTACTGCGGAGGATTGAGAGACAGACAGATAGAGGGCCATTGTGACGCTTTGACAATGTGGCCTTACAATGCAATTATACAACAATGAATTGCCAGGCTACAACGTAATTACAGAAGAAAGGATTGTTACATCATTACCAGAATAAGAAAATGGAGAGGTGGTATGATGACTGTCATTACTCCGCCCCCTGACTTACCTCTGCACTAGAAATAGACCCTAATCATGTTTTACTCACATTAATCATTCAATACCGTTCAATTATGTATCATTCAAGGCCATTGAGAGGTGTGTGTGTGTGTGTGTGTGTGTGTGTGTGTGTGTGTGTGTGTGTGTGTGTGTGTGTGTGTGTGTGTGTGTGTGTGAGAGAGAGAGAGAGAGAGAGAGAGAGAGAGAGAGAATGAGACGGTAGCCTCCAGCCATTCTAATGTCATTGGCTTTGGGACGCCCAGCTGTCTATATCGTCGTACATGCCCTGGAGACCATAACCATGGATACTGTTACCGTAGGTATGACAACCATGGCGGCTGAATGAGGGGTGTGTGAAAGGTGCGTTGTTCACACACCACTCACAGCCAATCATAAGCATAATCATAACGATCGCACCGCAGCACGAAGCAGCACGAAGCAGCACGAAGCACCACGAAGCAGCATCCTCTTCTGAAGGGCAGACGGTGACGTGAAGCCATTGTGTTGTTCTGAACCGCTGTGACAGTCTAACTCATGTCATTGTGTTGTTCTGAACCACTGTGACAGTCCAACTCATGTCATTGTGTTGTTCTGTTCTGAACCGCTGTGACAGTCCAACTCATGTCATTGTGTTGTTCTGAACCGCTGTGACAGTCCAACTCATGTCATTGTGTTGTTCTGAACCGCTGTGACAGTCCAACTCATGTCATTGTGCTGTTCTGAACCGCTGTGACAGTCCAACTCATGTCATTGTGTTGTTCTGAACCGCTGTGACAGTCCAACTCATGAATGACATTCTGGTGGTCGTGTGAAAAACGTTCTCAGATCTTCACACACGTCTCATTCATAAAGGCTGGGCTGTGAGTCATCAAGGTGTTTCAGTAACGCACATGACAGAGAGATGGGTCTTTTCTGCTGAGGCCAAGTGTGATATACTGTAGTGTTCAGCTTCAAGGCAACATTGATAGAAAGAGAGAGAGACTTTACCAACTTTTGATTGGTAACTTATTTAAGGTGAGGTGGTACTTGATATTCTTCAGAGCAGTGTGCAGCTTGCTTCAGGCCGGATGCGTGATCATTGTTCATGATTAGTTGCACTCTCTCCATCTCTCACACCGGTATGTCTGTAGTCAAGGTTACCGGGGGCTTTGAACCATTGAGCCTCTGTTTTGCCAACCTACAATTCCACCACACACCTCAGACTTGTGATGTTCTGAAATTTAAGACAACTACGTTTTTCCTCTTCAGTGTCATTTCTCGCCAACAAAGTGACCCATTTATGTCAACCGCATTATGTAGGACATTATGGTAATTCTAATGTGTCAGCTTTCCTTTGAAGTCACACACATGTCCCCTGCAGCTTGGTCATTTCTGGTTAACCTTCAACCTGTAACCTCTAGCTCCAAACACAACTACCTTTCTGTCACACCTGAGCAGACTGTGTCCAACTCACCTGTTCCTGCTTTAACCTGTAGCTACACTAACCTGTACCTACTCTAACCTATATCTACTCTAACCTGTCTCTAACCTGTACCTGCTCTAACCTGTCTCTAACCTGTACCTACTCTAACCTGTACCTGCTCTAACCTGTCTCTAACCTGTATCTACTCTAACCTGTACCTACTATAACCTGTTTCTAACCTGTATCTACTCTAACCAGTACCTACTGTTGATAAAACAAATGATAATCCCAATAAGCGCAAACCAGATGGGATGGCATATCGCTGCAGAATGCTGTAGTAGCCATGCTGGTTAAGTGTGCCTTGAATGTAAATAAATCACAGACAGTGTCACCAGAAAAGCAACCCAACTCCATCACACCTCCTCCTCCATGCTTCACGGTGGGAACCACACATGCAGAGATCATCCGTTCACCTACTCTGCGTCTCACAAAGATACAGCGGTTGGAACCAAAAATCTCAAATTCGGACTCATCAGACCAAAGGACAGATTTCCACCAGTCTAATGTCAATTGCTCGTGTTTTTTGGCCCAAGCAAGTCTCTTCTTATTATTTGTGTCCTTTAGTAATGGTTTCTTTGCAGCAATTTCACCATGAAGGCCTGATTCACGTAATCTCCTCTGAACAGTTGATGTTGAGACGTTACTTGAACTCTGTGAAGCTTTCATTTGGAATGCAATCTGAGGCTATAACTCTAATGAACTTATCTGCAGCAGAGGTAACTATTCCTTTCCTGTGGCGGTCCTCATGAGAGCCAGTTTCATCATAGTGTTGATGGTTTTTGCGACTGAACTTGAAGAAACTTTAAAGTTCTTGAAATGTTCCGCATTGACTGACCTTCATGTCTTAAAATAATGTTGTACTGTTGTTTGTCTTTGTTTATTTGAGCTGTTCTTGACATAATATGGACTTAAGAATAATACTTTAAAGTACTACTTATGTTGTTTTCTGTACTTTACTATTTATATTTTTGACAACTTTTACTTTTTCTTCACTACATTCTTAAAGAAAATGATGTATATTTTACTCCATTAATTTCCCCTGACACCCAAAAGTAGTCGTTACATTCTGAATGCTTACCAGTACAGGAAATTCACACACTTATCAAGAGAACGTCCCTGGTCCTCCCTACTGCCTCTGATCTGACAGACTCACTAAACATAAATGCTTTGTTTGTAAATGATGTCTGAGTTTTGGAATGTGCCCCTGTCAAATAATGATATAAATTGTGCCGTCTGGTTTACTTACTTATAAAGGAATTTGATGCATAGCATTTACCTTTACTCCAGTATGACGATTCAGTACTTTTTACACCTTAAGTACATTTAAAACCAGATACTTTTAGACTTATACTCAAGTTTTAATAAAAAATAATAAAAAAAGTTTACCTTTATTTAACTAGGCAAGTCAGTTAAGAACAAATTCCTATCTTTAATGACGGCCTATGAACAGTGGATTAACTGCCTTGTTCAGGGGCAGAACGACAGATTTTTACCTTGTCAGCTCTGGGATTCGATCTCTCTCCAACGCTCTAACCGCTAGGCTACCTGCCGTAGTATTTTAGTGGGTTACTTTCATTTTTACTTGAGTCGTTTTCTTTTAAGGTATCTGTAACGGTTTTCTTCCTGGGAAGGAGAGGAGGACCAAAATGCAGCGTGGTTATTTATAAACATCTTTAAAGAAAGATGAAAACGTGAACACTATACAAAAACGTGGAAAGACCGAAACAGTCCTAACTGGTGCAAAACACAGAGACAGGAACAATCACCCACAAGATACCTAAAGAATATGGCTGCCTAAATATGGTTCCCAATCAGAGACAACAATAAACATCTGCCTCTGATTGAAAACCACTCCAGGCAACCATAGACTTACCTAGAACACTCAACTGAACACAACCCCATAGACTACAAAACCCCTAGACAAAACAAGACACATAAATCACCCATGTCACACCCTGACCTAACCAACATAATAAAGAAAACACAGAATACTAAGGCCAGGGCGTGACAGTATCTTTACTTTTACTCAAGCATGACCATAGAATACTTTTTCAACACATCATCTCAGTACTGGTGCCCTGTGTATATAGCCAAGTTATCGTTACTCATTGTGGATTTAATCCTCTTGTTACTATATTTTCTTCTCTGCATTGTTGGGAAGGCCTGTAAGCTTTTCACTGTTAGCCTCCACCTGTTGTTTACCAAGCATGTGACAAATACTATTTGATTTGATTGATTTGATTTACTCTCGCCGAGGCATCTGTCCTGTCCCATGTGTATCCAATCCAGTGCCATTCAGGAGGGGTGGACCCTAGAGGCCTGTTTACCGGACTCAGATGAAGCCTATCGTCCCAGACTAAAAAGCACGCTCAATGGATCTTCTTCATTGACATTGGCTTTATGGCCAGAGATAGGCTTAATCTGTGTCCAGGAAACTGGCCCTGAAGGTCGTTAGTTAGTGAGAGTGGTGTTACCCGGGAGGAGTGAGGAGTCATCTTCAGAGGTCAGTGGAGACAGTTGGTCAGTCAGTTGGTGACCTCACCGGATAGGGACAGTGTTATCTGTATAAGAGCTGTCCTGTGATCTGATGCCCTTGACTGCGTCCACTCTGGGGGATAAGGGTGGGACTGGGGCATTTTAAAAGTCACTGTGATGCTGCTGACTTTACTGAACATGGTGTGAAGACAGATGTTTGGTCTCTCTCCAGACTGGGGGGTATAACTGAACATCGGATTAGTCTCTATCACTCCCTTCTACCTCTACCTCTCTACATCTCTCTCTCTCTCTCTCTCTCTCTCTCTCTCTCTCTCTCTCTCTCTCTCTCTCTCTCTCTCTCTCTCTCCCCACTTTCTTTGTCTCTGTCCCTTTCTCTCCCCACTTCCTCCCCCCCCCTCTCTCTCTCTCTCCCTCCCTCTCCCCACTTCCTCCCTCTCTCTCGCTCTCTCTCTCCCCACTTTCTCCCTCCCTCCCTCCCTCCCTCCCTCCTGCAGTGTGAGGGCAGTTGGAGTGGAAGCTAATTTGATCCAATCAATACCCTCCGTCTGTGTCTCTTCCTGTGTCAATCAGGGTGCCCTTGTCTACTAGCTCTGAGAGGATCTGTTTAGTTACAATCACTGGCCGACTGGAAATCTATTTCACTTCACAAAATGCCACTTCTCTTCTATCACTTTTCACTTTGAAAAGGCTATCTGATTGAATTAGAATTAGATTGATCCGTGTTTGAAATCTAGATGTCAATGTATTGTGTTTTGTAACAGTTCAATTGTGTAAAATACATTGAATGTCCAATAAAGAAGGTTGAGGCTTTTCATGGCTTTGTTTAGAGGTACTATACTGTATATGCAAGGGAACGCGTACACACATACACACAAATCCAGACACACACACACCCAGAGATCCCCCCACTCCCCACTCACACACACATTAAGCACAGTACCAGCTCAGTATTGTATCAGAGCTTTGAGAATCCTCCCCCTCCCCCTTACTCCTCCCCCTAACAGAACAGCCAATGAGCTTGATTATTATTCATGAACCACAGTAGGTGTGGTGATGTGCAGCAAGCCTGACAGAGAGAGGGGTGTGTCTCTACAAGCCCAGCGTGTGTATGAATGTGTGCTCATAGTGACAGACAGAGAGAGCGAGAGAGAGAGAGAAAGAGAGAGGAGAGAGAGAGGGAGACGAGGGGGAATGAGAGAGAGTGTGTGTAAGAGAGAGAGAGAAATAAAGAGGAGAGAGAGGAGCTGATTGCTTCTTCTATTGACAAATGCAACACACACACAACACACACACACACTCTGAGAGGACTCCCAACACAACACACACACACTCTGAGAGGACTCCCAACACAACACACAACACACACACTCTGAGAGGACTCCCAACACAACACACAACACACACACTCTGAGAGGACTCCCAACACAAGACACTTTGCTGGATCCTGGAGCTTGGAGCTTAGTATTGGTGTATCGGAGTGTGTGTGTACTGTGGTACCGCTGTGTGTGTGAGGGTGAGAGAAGAGTGTCTTTCTAAGGACACCCTGATGAAAAACGGAGCCGGGTTTTCAGGCAGAGCCCCCTGTGTGATCCTCTGCATATCTACCCTGGGGGACCCACCGCGCACCGCCGCCGCCTGTCATCTCCACGACAACTAGAATGGGCTGCAATTTGTGCTCTTTACAGAAACGGGAGGAACACTACAAGCTGCTGTATGAGATTTCACAGGTAAGTGAGACTTGACACTGTGCTAGATGTGAAATGTTTTTCACACTGGAAGATTGGAAGGGTTCCTATCTTTGCGATTTGGTGGGAACGTGTGAGGGTGTTTTCAGAAAGAGAAAGAGGATACTTTTAGATTAGAAGGCAAGCAAATGAGAGAGAAAATGAGACAATTTATTCTAAGCAGGGAGACAGTTAGTCAGGCAGGCAGAATATGCAGTATTCTCTTCAAAGAGAAAAGGGAGAGAGAAGAGAGAAGGGAGAGAGAGAATAGAGAAGGGAGAGAGAAGAGAGAAGGGAGAGAGAGAAGAGAGAAGGGAGAGAGAGAAGGGAGAGAGAAGAGAGAAGGGAGAGAGAGAAGAGAGAAGGGAGAGAGAGAAGAGAGAAGGGAGAGAGAGAACAGAGAAGGGAGAGAGAGAAGAGACACAGAAGGGACAGTTAGTTATTTCTCCTCAGCAGAAGATGTAAGGAACAAGTTCAGTAATTGTCCTCTGCTGGCTTCAGAGGGGTTCATGATGCTCTCACTGCTGCTCATCTTTCCCTGCGTGCTGTTTCCATGGGAGGATGGGATGCTGAGTACATCAAAGCACAACATATGAAATATCGCTGCCTGTTTGTGGCAGTGTGGTTTCTCTTTCCTTTATAAAACCTTTATAATCAAACAGAGTCTCTTGTAGGCACCACTAATGAGTGTCGGAGCATTAAGAGTTGAGCCCTTATCCTTTTCACAACAACACAACATGTCTAATGGCTTGGGTTGTTTTTACATCTGGTTTATTGTTTTAATGGGAAATTAGCAATTTAGTGAATGCATGATAAATTTCTTTGATTGTGCTTGAATGGAATGTCAAGAGTTTGGAACTACTGCTACGGTTCTATCGTCATTTGTTTACCAAATGGAGTTATTGACCCAGTCTTGTTCTGTTCAATGTTCTCTACCTATACCGTACATTAAATACCCCAACGCAGGCTGTGAAGTTCAAAAGAATTCAATATAAAAATAACTGACTTCATTCAAACCAATGAAAGTTGGGACTGTAGAGTCAATTCTGTAAGAATTGTTATAACCTTACAGAACTGTATAGTTCCAAGCTCTCGATGGGTTGATAAAATAGGAACGGAAGGTACCACCTGGGTGTGAATGTTATTGTTGAGTAGCAGGTATCCAGTGTTTTTGTCCTCTAAGTTTGATACAGTCTGCCACAACTATATGCCTGAGGAAGCATTTGACTCCACCCTCCTCGTTCAGTTTTCATGTCTGCTTGTGTCAGCAGAGACCCAGAACAGCACATGAGACAAAACCACTAATTGATAGAAAGAGTAACCTTGGGTTACCAGGTGTCCAAACCTATTCTTTCCCAGGGCCGGACTAACCCAGTGTTATTCTACACATTTTGTCATGAGGCTAAGAGAAAATGTTGCAGTTTTAAAGCTACTTTTCTGCAATTCTACACTTTTTTCCCCCATGAGGCAGAGATTTAAAAAAGAAAACAAAAGAATTATAGCTCATCTCATGCTTTTGTTCACATTCTGCCATGAGGCTGAGAGAAAATGTTGTAGTTTTAAATCTAATTTCCTGCTATTCTACACACTTTGCGATGAGGCTGAGAGAAAATGTTGTAGTTTTAAAATGCAGGTAGCAGATAATGGACCTTATCAGATATTTATGTAGTTGTTGCTGTACTGTACAGTCGTGGCCAAAAGTTTTGAGAATGACACAAATATAAATTTTCACAAAGTCTGCTGCCTCAGTTTGTATGATGGTAATTTGCATATACTCCAGAATGTTATGAAGAGTGATCCGAAGAATTGAAATTAATTGCAAAGTCCCTCTTTGCCATGCAAATTAGCTGAATCCCTCAAAAACATTTCCACTGCATTTCAGCCCTGCCACAAAAGTTCCAGCTGACATCATGTCAGTGATTCTCTCATTTAACACAGGTGTGAGTGTTGACGAGGACAAGGCTGGAGAATTTCCAGCCTTGTCAGCCCAATCTTTCAGACCTTGATCCCATTGAGAACTTGTGGTCAATCCCCAAGAGGCGGGTGGACAAACAAAAACCCACAAATCCTTACAAACTCCAAGCATTGATTATGCAAGAATGTGCTGCCATCAGTCAGGATGTGGCCCAGAAGTTAATAGACAGCATACCAGGGCGGATTGCAGAGGTCTTCAAAAAGAAGGGCCAACACTGCAAATATTGACTCTTTGCATCAAATTCATGTAATTGTCAATAAAAGCCTTTGACACTTATGAAATGCTTGTAATTATACTTCAGTATTCCATAGTAACATCTGACAAAAATATCTAAAGACACTGAAGCAGCAAACTTGCGAAAATTAATATTTGTGTCATTCTCAAACCTTTTAGCCATGACTGTATATCAACTAATATACATGGGTTCTAACTTCAACAATTCTTTGTAAGTTTACATTTGTACAATTTATGCTCCCTGCATATAAAAAACACGAAGACTGCCGAAAAGCCCCGAACACAAGATGGCAATTTCTATAACTCGTACGGCTGTAGGCTACTGTACATGGTGGAGGAACATAATGGCTGTAGGCTACTGTACATGGTGGAGGAACATGGCTGTAGGCTACTGTACATGGTGGAGGAACATGGCTGTAGGCTACTGTACATGGTGGAGGAACATGGCTGTAGGCTACTGTACATGGTGGAGGAACATGGCTGTAGGCTACTGTACATGGTGGAGGAACATGGCTGTAGGCTACTGTACATGGTGGAGGAACATGGCTGTAGGCTACTGTACATGGTGGAGGAACATGGCTGTAGGCTACTGTACATGGTGGAGGAACATGGCTGTAGGCTACTGTACATGGTGGAGGAACATGGCTGTAGGCTACTGTACATGGTGGAGGAACATGGCTGTAGGCTACTGTACATGGTGGAGGAACATGGCTGTAGGCTACTGTACATGGTGGAGGAACATGGCTGTAGGCTACTGCACATGGTGGAGGAACATGGCTGTAGGCCACTGTACACGATGAGCTGGTGCGCACCAAGTTACACTCCTCCCTCCGGCTGTGAGGATTTTTCGACAATATTCACAACATATTGACACAATTCCAATCTTTATGGAAGGAAAATCTCATTTCATAAATTACATGTGGAAAAACGTATTTGAGTGAACATTAGCAAGCCAGCCAGCAGCAGATGAAACAGAAAGTGAATTCTCTCCTCCCTCTCTCCCCAGGTTTTAGCTTGATTTAGGATATTTACTAGCCCATACCAGCGACTGGTGTTGTCTCTTCCCTACACCTCTCTCTCTCTCTCTCTCTCTCTCTCTCTCTCTCTCTCTCTCTCTCTCTCTCTCTCTCTCTCTCTCTCTCTCTCTCTCTCTCTCTCTCTCTCTCTCTCTCTCTCTCTCTCTCTCTCTCTCTCTCTCTCTCTCTCTCTCTCTCTCTCTCTCTCTCTCTCTCTCTCTCTCTCTCTCTCTCTCTCTCTCTCTCTCTCTCTCTCTCTCTCTCTCTCTCTCTCTCTCTCTCTCTCTCTCTCTCTCTCTCTCTCTCTCTCTCTCTCTCTCTCTCTCTCTCTCTCAGGGCACAAGGTGAAACCCAGATGCAGACACGGGAGGCAGATGGTTTGGGTCTTGATATTTATTAAACAATCCAAAAGGGGTAGGCAAGAGAATGATTGTGGACAGGCAAAAGGTCAAAACCAGTTCAGAGTCCAGGAGGTACAGAGTGGCAGGCAGGCTCGAGGTCAGGGCAGGCAGAAAAGTCAGGCAGGCGGGTACGGAAACAGGCAAGGGTCCAAAACCGCATGAGTATGGGAAAACCTCTGGTTGATTTGAAAAGCATACAAGACGAACTGGCACAAAGTGACAGGAAACACACACCAGGGATAATAAGCGACACCTGGAGGGGGTGGAGACAATCTCAAGACAGGTGAAACAGATCAAGGTGTGACACTCTCAATTAAATTACATTTCTATTTCAATAACATTTCAATTAAATTACATTTCCATTTCAATAACATTTCAATTAAATTACATTTCTATTTCAATAACATTTCAATTAAATTACATTTCTATTTCAATTCCATTTCAATTCAATTCAATTTCAATTACATTACATTTCCATTTCAATAACATTTCAATTAAATTACATTTCTATTTCAATAACATTTCAATTAAATTACATTTCCATTTCAATAACATTTCAATTAAATTACATTTCTATTTCAATTCCATTTCAATTCAATTCAATTTCAATTACATTACATTTCAATTCAATGACTTTATTGACATGGGAAACACATGTTAACAAATAAACAATCAAATGTAACAGTAATCTCTCTCTCTCTTTTTCTCTGTCTCTTTCTTGCTCTCTTTCGCTATCACTCTCTTTCGCTCTCCCTCTGTCTCTCTCTATTTCTCTCTCCCTCACTCTCACTCTGTATCTCTCTCTCTTTCTCTCTCTGTCTCTCTCTGTCTCGCTCTTGCTCTCTTTCTGTCTCTCTCTCTCTTTCTCTCTGTTGCTCTCTTTCTCTTTCTCTCTCTCTGTCATTCTCTCTCTCTCTGGCTGTCTATCTATCTGTCTCTCTCTCTAATTATCTCTCTCTCTCTCACTCTCTCTCTCTCTCTCTCTCTCTCTCTCTCTCTCTCTCTCTCTTCGCCTTAAACCACTCAAGTGTTGCTTTAGCAGTATGCTTAGGGTCATTGTGCTGCTGGAAGGTGAACCTCCGTCCCAGTCTCAAATCTCTGGAAGACAAACAGGTGTCCCTCAAGAATTTCCCTGTATTTAGCGTCATCCATCATTCCTTCAATTCTGACCAGTTTCGCAGTCCCTGCCGATGAAAACATGGTGTTCTCGGGGTGATGATGTGGTGTTGGATTTGTGCCAGACATAGCGTTTTTCTTGATGGTCAAAAGCTCAATTTTAGTCTCATCTGACCAGAGTGCCTTCTTCCATATGTTTGGGGAGTCTCCCACATGCCTTTTGGCAAACAGCAAACGTGTTTGCTTATTTTTTTCTTTAAGCAATGGCTTTTTGTCTGGCCACTCTTCCATAAAGCCCAGCTCTGTGGAGTGTACGGCTTAAAGTGGTCCAATCTCCGCTGTGGAGTTTTGCAGCTCCTTCAGGGTTATCTTTGGTGTCTTTGTTGCCTCTCTGATTAATGCCCTCCTTGCCTGGTCCATGAGTTTTGGTGGGTGGCCCTCTCTTGGCAGGTTTGTTGTGGTGCCATATTTTTTACATTTTTAAAAAATGGATTTAATGGTGCTGCGTGGGATGCTCAAAGTTCTATTTTTTGTAAATATTTTTTTGTAACCCTGGGGCCTTTCAGAGATCATGTGACAGATCATGTGACAGATCATGTGACACAGATTGCACACAGGTGGACTATATTTAACTAATTATGTGACTTCTGAAGTTAATTGGTTACACCAGATCTTATTTGGGGGCATCATATCAAAGGGGGTGAAGACATACATAGACACGCACCACTTTTCTGTTTTTTATTTCTTAGAATTTTTTGAAACAAGTATTTTTTTTCATTTCACTTCACCAATTTGGACTCTTTTGTGTATGTCCCTTACATGAAATCCAAATAAAAATAATTTTAAATTACTGGTTGTAAAGCAACAAAATAGGAAAAATGCAAAGGGGATGAATATTTTTGCAAGGCACTGTAGTCAAAGCTAAGTTTGGGTCAGTCACAGCGTTCAGGTATTCTGCCACTGTGTGCTCTCTGTTTAGGGCCAAATAACATTCTAGTTTGCTCAGATTTTTTGTTAATTCTTTTCAATGTGTCAATTAATTATTATTTTGTTTTGTCATGATTTGGTTGGGTCTAATTGTGTAACTGTCCTGGGGCTGTGGGGTCTGTGGGGTCTGTTTGTGTTTGTGAACAGATCCACAAGACCAGCGTGCTTAGGGGACTCTTCTCTAGGTTAATCTCTCTGTAGATGAAGGCTTTGTTGTGGAAGGTTTGGGAATTGCTTCCTTTTAGGTGGTTGTAGAATTTAACTACTACAATTTAACGGCTCTTTTCTGGATTTTGATAATGAGTGAGTATTGGCCTAATTCAGACCCCAGACCTCACGAGCATAAAGGGCAATGGCTTCTAAAACGGATTCAAGTATTTTTAGCCAGATCCTAATTGGTATGTCAAATTTTCTGTTCCTTTTGATGGCATAGAAGGCCCTTCTTGCCTTGTTTCTCAGATCATTTACAGCTTTGTGGAAGATACCTGTGGCGCTGATGTTTAGGCCGAGGTATGTATAGTTTGTTGTGTGTTCTAGGACAACGGTGTCTAGATGGAATTTGTATTCGTTGTCCTGGCGACTGGACCTTTTTTGTATCACCATTATTTTGTCTTACTGAGATTTACTGTCAGGGCCCAGGTCTGTCAGGGCCTAGGTCTGTCAGAGCCCAGGTCTGTCAGGGCCCAGGTCTGTCAGGGCCCAAGTCTGGCAGGGCCCAGGTCTGGCAGGGCCTAGATCTGTCAGGGCCCAGGTCTGGCAGGGCCCAGGTCTGGCAGGGCCCAGGTCTGTCAGGGCCCAGGTCTGTCAGGGCCCAGGTCTGTCAGGGCCCAGGTCTGGCAGGGCCCAGGTCTGTCAGGGCCCAGCTCTGTCAGGGCCCAGGTCTGTCAGAGCCCAGGTCTGTCAGGGCCCAGGTCTGTCAGGGCCCAGGTCTGGCAGAATCTGTGCAGAAGATCTAGGTGCTGCTGTAGGCCCTCCTTGGTTGGGGACAGAAGCACCAGATCATCAGTAAACAGTAGACATTTTACTTCAGATTCTAGTAGGATGAGGCCAGGTGCTGCAGACTGTTCTAGTGCCCTCGCCAATTCAATGATATATGTGTTGAAGAGGGTGGGGCTTAAGCTGCATCCCTGTCTCAACCCACGGCCCTGTGGAAAGAAATATGCCAATTTTAAATGCACACTTGTTTATTGTGCCCATGGATTTTATAATGTCCTATGTTTTTCCCCAAACACCACTTTCCATCAGTTTGTATAGCAGACCCTCATGCCAAATTCAGTCAAAAGCTTTTTTGAAGTCAACAAAACATGAGAAGACATTGCCTTTGTTTTGGATTGTTTGTTTGTCAATTAGGGTGTGCAGGGTGAATACGTGGTCTGTCGTACGGTAATTTGGTAAAAAGCCCATTTGACATTTGCTCAGTACATTGTTTTCACTGAGGAAATGACCAGGTCTGCTGTTAATCCAGAGGATTTTCCCAAGGTTGCTGTTGACGCAAATCCCACGGTAGTTATTGGGGTCAAATTTGTCTCCACTTTTGTGGATGGGTTATCAGTCCTTTGTTCCAAATATAGGGGAAGATGCCTCTCTCTGTCTCTCTTGCTCACTCTCTTGCTCACTCTCTCTCTCTCTCTCTCTCTCTCTCTCTCTCTGTTTCTCTCTCTCCCTGTTTCTCTCTCTCACTCTCTCTTTCTCTCGCTCTCTCTGTCTGTCTGTCCCCCCCTCTCTATCAAAGATAATTACACCAGGAGAGCAGCTTGCGCCTTGCGCGTGTGTGAGTGAGTGTGTGCAGCAGACACTAGGCTAGCCCCGCTACCTAAAAGCTGTTGCTAATGACTGTTTTCACGCTACGCTGATCGGCGAGCTCATTAAGCTATTTTACTAAACGCTCCTGTGCTTTAATTGGGACGAGAATGTCTCTTTTGTCTGCCTCGTCGGGTAACAGGAAGATTGGCCTTGTCAAACTCAGGCAGGCCAGGGCCCACGGTGGGTCCTTTGGGGCATCTCTAGGCTATAGTACGACCCAGGAAACTGGCAGCATCTGTCTGAGAAATGACAGTGAATTCCCTCTCCACTGTTCTCAGATGAAGAGTACAGATGTAGGACTGGAGGAATTCTGGTGCTGATAGCTAGAGTGACAAGATCGACTTTTATTAGAAAATGCTCTGTGTGTGTGTGTGTGTGTGTGTGTGTGTGTGTGTGTGTATTTCTGTATGTACAGTTTATCCAGTACCAGGTAATACCCCAGCACCTATAATCCAGACACAACATCGCCTGGAGTTCTCTGAGCATCAGCACCAGGCATCTTACTGAGAGAAGAGAGAGCGATAGAGAAACGTGCTACTACTCACACTGTTTAGAGGAGGAGATGGGTTCAGATATTATACAGAGGTACCTCAGGGAGATAAGGAACGAGGGAGACGGGGGATGGAGGGAGAGGAGGGAAAGAGAACAGGGAGGAGAGCGCTCCTAGCACACTAGGCTGAAAGTGTGTCAGTGTTACTGTGTGTTAGGTAGAGCACAGCAGTGAAAGGGAGGGCTTCTGTTAATCTCTCTCTTTATAGGCCTCCCTCTCCCTCACATATTCTCTCACACTCCTTCAGTCTCTATCTCCCTGTCCCACTCCTTCAGTCTCTATCTCCCTGTCCCACTCCTTCAGTCTCTATCTCCCTGTCCCACTCCTTCAGTCTCTATCTCCCTGTCCCACTCCTTCAGTCTCTATCTCCCTGTCCCACTCCTTCAGTCTCTATCTCCCTGTCCCACTCCTTCAGTCTCTATCTCCCTGTCCCACTCCTTCAGTATCTATCTCCCTGTCACACTCCTTCAGTCTCTATCTCCCTGTCACACTCCTTCAGTCTCTATCTCCCTGTCACACTCCTTCAGTCTCTATCTCCCTGTCACACTCCTTCGGTCTCTATCTCCCTGTCCCACTCCTTCGGTCTCTATCTCCCTGTTCCACTCCTTCAGTCTCTATCTCCCTGTCCCACTCCTCCCTCTCTCCCCCTCCCCCTCTCACTCTCTTTTCTCATTCTCTCTCTCTCTCTCTCTCTCTCTCTCTCTCTCTCTCTCTCTCTTTCACGCTCTCTCTGTCTCTGTCTTTGTCTCTATCTCTCTCGCTCTGTCTCTCTCTCTTTCCACTCCATCCTTTGTTTCCGATAATACACTGGTGTGAATCTCTTACCACCAGACTTCTGCCGCTATTCTACATCTTTCATGTTACATGAATAATAGTCCTTTACCCGACTAATTCAACTGTCCACCCTCCACCCACCCCCCTCTGTTATTTTCACACATTCTAACCATTTTAACACAATTCCTGTCTGGCTGACCCTGCTAGCCTCACCAGCCCTAGACGATTCATGACTGAGGTGTGAATGTTTATTGTTGGTTCTCCCTACTGGGACCGGCATTGGAAATGTATTCCTTGTCTTTTGTCCCACCAGCCTGGCATGTCTTCCTCTCTAGAGAAAACCATCCCAGTCTTCTTCTCCAGGAGGACCTGGCAGAGTCACTGGGATAGTTGTAGGTGTGTTTCAGCTGTTTATCTAGGCTCTCTTTGACCCCTGTTTTCCCAGAGAAATGGGAAAGTGTTTATCTGAAGAAAAGAAAGTGGCCACCAAACCACCACTGACCGATATACTGACAGCAACTGACTGACTGACTGACTGACTGACTGACTGACTGACTGACTGACTGACAGCAACTGACAGTAACTGACTGACGAACTGACAGTAACTGACTGACTGATTTTAACTGACCGACGAACTGACAGTAACTGGATGATGAACTGACAGTAACTGACTGGCTGATAGTAACTGACTGACTGATAGTAACTGACTGACTGACAGTAACTGACTGACTGATAGTAACTGACTGACTGATAGTAACCGGCTGACTGATAGTAACTGACTGACTGATAGTAAACGACTGATGAACTGACAGTAACTGACTGATGAACCGACAGTAACTGACTGACTGATAGTAACTGAGGGGAACTGACATTAACTGACTGACTGACTGATAGTAACTGACTGACGAAATGATAGTAACTGCCTGATGAACTGACAGTAACTGACTGACTGACATTAACTGACTGACAAACTGACAGTAACTGACTGATGAACTGACAGTAACTGACTGACTGATAGTAACTGAGGGGAACTGACAGTAACTGACTGACTGACTGACAGTAACTGACTGACTGATAGTAACTGACTGACTGATAGTAACCGGCTGACTGACAGTAACTGACTGATGAACTGACAGTAACTGACTGACTGACTGACAGTAACTGACTGCTGAACTGACAGTAACTGACTGACTGATAGTAACTGACTGATGAACTGACAGTAACTGACTGATGAACTGACAGTAACTGACTGATGAACTGACAGTAACTGACTGATGAACTGACAGTAACTGACTGATGAACTGACAGTAACTGACTGACTGACTGACTGACAGTAACTGACTGACTGACTGACTGACAGTAACTGACTGACTGACTGACAGTAACTGCCTGATGAACTGACAGTAACTGACTGACGAACTGACAGTAACTGACTGATGAACTGACAGTAACTGACTGACTGATAGTAACTGAGGGGAACTGACAGTAACTGACTGACTAACTGACTGACTGATAGTAACTGAGGGGAACTGACAGTAACTGACTGACTAACTGACTGACTGATAGTAACTGAGGGGAACTGACAGTAACTGACTGACAAACTGACAGTAACTGACCGAATAGCGCAAGGGACTAACTATCTCCCAGCGTGTTCAGGCCAGTCCATCGATATTGTCACCATATAGAGACAGATGCTCTGCCACATGCCTAGTCTGGTCAACAGCATGGAGGGGCCACTCTACCTCTGCACCTCCTACGGTGCTCACAGAGGATCAAACAGAGCAGGGGAAGCTGTGGTCAGACAGTCACATATGGTCACACAACAACCTGGCTGTAGCATTACCTCATCACAATCAACAGTGGGTTTCTGAAAGAGAGAGAGAGAGAGAGAGAGAGAGAGAGAGAGAGAGAGAGAGAGAGAGAGAGAGAGAGAGAGAGAGAGAGAGAGAGAGAGAGAGAGAGAGAGAGAGAGAGAGAGAGAGAGAGAGAGAGAGAGAGAGAGAGAGAGAGAGAGAGAGAGAGAGAGAGAGAGAGAGAGAGAGAGAGAGAGAGAGAGAGAGAGAGAGAGAGAGAGAGAGAGAGAGAGAGAGAGAGAGAGAGAGAGAGAGAGAGAGAGAGAGAGAGAGAGAGAGAGAGAGAGAGAGAGAGAGAGAGAGAGAGAGAGAGAGAGAGAGAGAGAGAGAGAAAATATATATGTGCATGCACATTTCCATAGGGCGGTGAACAATTGGCCCAGCGTCGTCCAGGTTAGGGAAGGGTTTGGCCGGGGTAGGTCGTCATTGTAAAATAAGAATTTGTTCTTAACTGACTTGCCTTGTTAAATAGGCACTGCCTCTCTGTCTCCCTCCCTACCTCACTGCCTCCTCACTGCCTCACTGTCTCCCTCCCTGCCCCCTCACTGCCTCCCTGTCTCACTGCCTCCTCACTGCCTCCCTGTCTCACTTTCTCCTCACTTCCTCCCTGTCTCCCTCCCTGCCTCCTCACTGCCTCCCTGTCTCCCTCCCTGCCTCCTCACTGCCTCCCTGTCACCCTCCCTGCCTCCTCACTGCCTCCTCACTGCCTCCCTGTCTCCCTCACTGCCTCCTCACAGCCTCCTCACTGCCTCCTCACTGCCTCCCGGTCTCCCTCCCTGCCTCCTCACTGCCTCCTCACTGCCTCCTCACTGCCTCCCTGTCACCCTCCCTGCCTCCTCACTGCCTCCTCACTGCCTCCTCACTGCCTCCCTGTCACCCTCCCTGCCTTCTCACTGCCTCCTCACTGCCTCCTCACTGCCTCCCTGTCTCCCTCCCTGCCTCATCACTGCCTCCCTCCCTGCCTTACTGCCTACTCACTGCCTCCAAGGCTCACTGCCTCCCTGTCTCCCTCCCTGCCTCCCTCCCTGTCTCCCTGTCTCCCTCACTGCCTCCCTGTCTCCCTCCCTGTCACCCTCCCTGTCTCACTGCCTCCCTGTCTCCCTCCCTGCCTCCCTCCCTGTCTCACTGCCTCCCTGTCTCCCTCCCTGCCTTACTGCCTCCTCACTGCCTCCCTGTCTCCCTCCCTGTCTCACTGCCTCCCTCCCTGTCTCACTGCCTCCCTGTCTCCCTCCCTGTTTCACTGTCTCCCTCCCTTTCTGCCTCCCTGTCTCACTGTCTCCCTCCCTTTCTATCTCACTGTCTCCCTCCCTTTCTGCCTCCCTCCCTCCCTGTCTGCATGTGTGTGTGTACTAATCTACACCTAAACCTATTCTTCTTCTACCTGGGAACCCTGGTGCGTTCTCCATCTCCCAAACTGTCAGCCACAAATGTAATCATCCATCTTCCCCTGCCAGAGCAGTTCTGTGAATGATGTCCCTGGCTCAATAAATGTGACGCACAAGAAGAAAGGTGAGGAATGGAAAACATGCCGTTTGATTGATCTGGTGTCCACCAGCAGCTAGATCAGCCTGACAAACACAGCAGTGATTTCTGAAACGGAGAGACAAGCACATTTACTGGGACGGGTACATGACAGGCAACACTTGTCTGTCTGCTGGCTTGAGTGTAACCACTGGCTTTGAACACACACACACATGCAGGGACACACATACACATGCAGCGACACACGCGCAGGGACACATACACATACACAAGTGTATAAATGTAGCAGTATAGTAAGCGTCTGGTAGCAGCAGATGTGTGCTAAAGTGCAGAGAGTCAGTGCAGGTGGTCAGTCCAGTTCAAGTGTTCAGCAGTCTGATGGCTTATAGATAGAAACTGTCTCTGAGCCTGTTGGTATCAGACCTCATGCTCCGATACCGTCAGCCCGATGGCAATGTATGATGATGTTGCGGGCGTTCCTCAGGCACTGTTTCAAGTACCTGTCCTGGATGGGTGGGAACACAGCCCCAGTGATGTACTGGGCCGTCTCTACCACCCGCTAGAGGGCCTTGGGTCGTTGGTCGGAGCAATATCCCGTACCAGGCCGTGATGCAGGTCAAGACGCTCTTGATGGTGCAGCGTTAGTATGTGAAGAGGACCCGGGCGGCATGCCACATTTCTTCAGCCACTTTAGGAAGTAGAGACGCGGTTGCCGTTTGGGAGGCACCCCATGTCTCCCGTGTGGACGGTTGCAATGTTCTGCTCTGCTGGAATACAGCTGGCCTGTAGCTGCTGATTTGATCTTTTTACCTCGTAGCCAGACCAGGGAATGAGAGAGAACAGCTGACCTGTAGCTGCTGATTTGATCGATTTACCTCCTAGCCAGACCAGGGAATGAGAGAGAACAGCTGACCTCTGCAGAGCCCTTGTCATATATCCTTCCCATGTTGATATGTTATACAAGACTGCACACTGCAGTGTGCGTGAAGGACCCGTGGAGCATATTGGATATGTTTCCATGGTAACACTTTATTTGAAAAGGCCCAATTAAATGTTTTTCTGCTAACTTGACATAGACAATACTAAATATTGATTTTAATGGGAGATTTACATTGAAATGGCAAGTTACGGTAAGACTCTAAGTTAGTAGTGGTCTGGTACTGAGAAGACCCTAAGTTAGGAGTGGTCTGGTACTGAGAAGACCCTAAGTTAGTAGTGGTCTGGTACTGAGAAGACCCTAAGTTAGGAGTGGTCTGGTACTGAGAAGACCCTAAGTTAGTAGTGGTCTGGTACTGAGAAGACCCTAAGTTCGGAGTGGTCTGGTACTGAGAAGACCCTACGTTAGTAGTGGTCTGGTACTGAGAAGACCCTAAGTTAGTAGTGGTCTGGTACTGAGAAGACCCTAAGTTAGGAGTGGTCTGGTACTGAGAAGACCCTACGTTAGTAGTGATCTGGTACTGAGAAGACCCTACGTTAGGAGTGGTCTGGTACTGAGAAGACCCTACGTTAGTAGTGGTCTGGTACTGAGAAGACCCTAAGTTAGTAGTGATCTGATACTGAGAAGACCCTACGTTAGTAGTGGTCTGGTACTGAGAAGACCCTAAGTTAGGAGTGGTCTGGTACTGAGAAGACCCTACTTTAGTAGTGGTCTGGTACTGAGAAGACCCTAAGTTAGGAGTGGTCTGGTACTGAGAAGACCCTAAGTTAGGAGTGGTCTGGTACTGAGAAGACCCTAAGTTAGTAGTGGTCTGGTACTGAGAAGACCATAAGTTAGGAGTGGTCTGGTACTGAGAAGATAACATAGGTTCACTCTTTTTGACGTGTTGTGTTAATGTTATTAGTCTCAGTCTCAAGTGGTGCAGGAAAACAAGAGAGACAGAGGATGAGTTTTATTGACTTCTCATCCCCCCATCTCTCCTTTTCATCCCCCATCTCTCCTCTTCATCCTCCATCTCTCCTCTTCATCACCCATCTCTCCTCTTCATCCTTCATCTCTCCTCTTCATCACCCATCTCTCCTCTTCATCCTCCATCTCTCCTCTTCATCACCCATCTCTCCTCTTCATCACCCATCTCTCCTCTTCATCCTCCATCTCTCCTCTTCATCCTCCATCTCTCCTCTTCCTCACCCATCTCTCCTCTTCATCCTCCATCTCTCCTCTTCATCACCCATCTCTCCTCTTCATCCTCCATCTCTCCTCTTCATCACCCATCTCTCCTCTTCATCCTTCATCTCTCCTCTCCACCCTCCATCTCTCCTCTTCCTCACCCATCTCTCCTCTTCATCCTCCATCTCTCCTCTTCATCACCCATCTCTCCTCTTCATCCTCCATCTCTCCTCTTCATCCTTCATCTCTCCTCTTCATCCTTCATCTCTCCTCTTCATCCTTCATCTCTCCTCTTCATCCTTCATCTCTCCTCTCCATCTCCCATCTCTCCTCTTCATCCTTCATCTCTCCTCTTCATCCTTCATCTCTCCTCTCCATCCTCCATCTCTCCTCTTCATCCCCCATCTCTCCTCTCCATCCTCCATCTCCCCTCTTCATCCTTCATCACCCATCTCTCCTCTTCATCCTTCATCTCTCCTCTTCATCCTTCATCTCTCCTCTTCATCCTTCATCTCTCCTCTCCATCCTCCATCTCTCCTCTTCATCCCCCATCTCTCCTCTCCATCCTCCATCTCCCCTCTTCATCCTTCATCACCCATCTCTCCTCTTCATCCTTCATCTCCCCTCTTCATGACCCATCTCTCCTCTTCATCCTTCATCTCTCCTCTCCATCTCCCATCTCTCCTCTCCATCTCCCATCTCTCCTCTTCATCACCCATCTCTCCTCTTCATCACCCATCTCTCCTCTCCATCTCCCATCTCTCCTCTCCATCTCCCATCTCTCCTCTTCATCACCCATCTCTCCTCTTCATCACCCATCTCTCCTCTCCATCTCCCATATCTCCTCTCCATCCTCCATCTCTCCTCTTCATCCCCCATCTCTCCTCTCCATCCTCCATCTCCCCTCTTCATCCTTCATCACCCATCTCTCCTCTTCATCCTTCATCTCTCCTCTTCATCACCCATCTGTCCTCTCCATCCTCCATCTCTCCTCTCCATCCTCCTCTGTCTGAGAGATTTGATGATGAAATTACGTTCTTTTCCTCTGTTTTTATCTCCATACACTCTGGAGGACTGAGTGTGTGTGTGTGTGTGTGTGTGTGTGTGTGTATGTATGACCTTTTAATCTGTGCCAAACCTCCCTCTCAGACTTGACCCATGGTGAGGTACTCACCAAATATGTTTTTATCAGCCACCTTTATCTATCTCTGTCATCTCACTGCAAGTACTAGCTGTATTTCTGATGACGTCTTAGTGGGAAAAGGACAGAAAGAGAGGTGGTGAAGGGAGAAACTGTTGTTAACACATCCTCTCTGGCTGTTCTAGCCCACATCTTTACACTAATAACAACTGAAGTGTGTTGTGACTGTATATGTGTGTGTGTGTGTGTGTGTGTGTTTGTGTGTGTGTGTGTGTGTGCGTGTGTGTAAGTTGTGTGTGTGCATGTGCACGCATGCATGCATGCAGCTGTGTGTGTGTCTCAGTGTGTGTGTGTGTGTGTGTGTGTGAATGTGAGTGTTGGGGGGTAGTTAGATAGTAAATGCATGGCATTGTATGCACACAAATGACGCCTTGACTTGGAACAGCTTGAATTGGGGACTTTGAACATTGAGCAAAAACACAGGGACAAGGAAGCATATGTAGCTGTCTGTCCATCCATCTGGGACCAGGCCGTACTAACCCTAACCCTGTACTAACACTATCCCTGTACTAACCCTAACCCTGTACTAACCCTAACCCTGTACTAACCCTATCCCTATTCCCTATACATGTCCCACATCCACAGACAAACAGAAGAAGCTTCTCATTAACACATCATTATGGTCCTAAACAGACAACAGCAGTGCAGGTTTAAATCGACTACTGTATGTAGCAGAGGAAGATGAGGTGGCTCCTTTTCTCTCCTGTGGTCTCCTCTGGAGACGAGGTGTGAAATCAATGGGAAAAACAGTCCATGTGTCAAATCATGTGGTTTCAATATGATTATAATATGGTTGTAATGTGGTTCATATATATTTGTTACATGGTTCTAATATTATTATAATATGGTTGTGATATGGTTGTAATATGGTTGTAACATGGTTGTAATATGGTTGTAATATGGTTGTAATATGGTTGTAATATGGTTGTAATATGGTTGTAATATGTTGTAATATGGTTGTAATATGGTTGTAATATGGTTGTAATATGGTTGTAATATGGTTGTAATATGTTGTAATATGGTTGTAATATGGTTGTAATATGGTTGTAACATGGTTGTAATATGTTGTAATATGGTTGTGATATGGTTGTAATATGGTTGTAATATGGTTGTAATATGGTTGTAACATGGTTGTAATATGTTGTAATATGGTTGTAATATGTTGTAATATGGTTGTAATATGGTTGTAACATGGTTGTAATATGTTGTAATATGGTTGTGATATGGTTGTAATATGGTTGTAATATGGTTGTAATATGGTTGTAACATGGTTGTAATATGTTGTAATATGGTTGTAATATGTTGTAATATGGTTGTAATATGGTTGTAATATGGTTGTAATATGGTTGTAATATGGTTGTAATATGTTGTAATATGTTGTAATATGATTTCAATATGGTTGTAATATGTTGTAATATGGTTGTGATATGGTTGTGATATGGTTGTAATATGTTGTAATATGGTTGTGATATGTTGTAATATGTTGTAATATGGTTGTAACATGGTTGTAATATGGTTGTAATATGTTGTAATATGGTTGTAATATGGTTGTAATATGGTTGTAATATGGTTGTAATATGGTTGTAATATGATTTCAATATGGTTGTAATATGGTTGTAATATGGTTGTAATATGGTTGTAATTATAACTTCTGTTTTAGGACAAGATTGACCATTATTATGTGAACTGGTGGTATTTACCTATGCTCTTTTGTTAAGGATATAATTAGTGTGTATTAATGCCACTGCCTTTGAAATGGTGC
This sequence comes from Oncorhynchus mykiss, assembly GCF_013265735.2. Lineage (NCBI taxonomy): Eukaryota > Metazoa > Chordata > Actinopteri > Salmoniformes > Salmonidae > Oncorhynchus > Oncorhynchus mykiss. The sequence goes on from NC_048585.1 coordinate 11,742,132, forward strand.
GTGGATGTGTATTGTGATTCTCTAATACGTCAATTCAATCAATCCAATCCGTCACTCCAGTTATTGAGATGATTTTAACTGGTGGGTTATATATAACTACTGTAATGCTTTGCTGCTAGGATAATTCTCTCCAAGTACATGGTTTTATCAGCATACATTGTGTGTCTGTTCCAGTGTGTTTCATCAGAGTTAGATGGATCAGCGGAGCGCGGCAGGGTGATTATCATAGGATTTAGAGGTGCATATGGCCCAATCGACAAGGGGTAACACCTTCTCTGGGCTGGAGCCAAATGGGGAATCTAGAACATTTATTCAGTGTTAACACAAGGTTAATGTACTACACAGGGGTTAAACACCAAGTAGTGTAGTGTGTATAAGCTGAATTCAGTTATATTTATATATATATATATATATATTTAAACAAAGATAATGTATATATATACAAAGATAATGTCTGCACAACTCGAACATGCTCCCACTGTGATGTATTCAGACACACACATAACACAGTGTTGGTATATTGTGTATCAGGTGAAGTCTTGTTGCATTGTGAAATGTTGTAGAACCTAGATTCTAAGGATGGCTGTTGGAAATGAGAACCGGCTAGACACACTGTAGAGCAACTCTTCAGCTTGTTAGTTCAACGTGTCAGTGTGTTTGTCTACCTCTGACATGAATCTTCCAGTTACAGCATAAAGGCCTATTTGATTTCTTCTTCGTTGTGACCGTGGGGAATAGACAGACTGGGGAGTCTGGAACATACAGGCGTCAGTATGAATAATATAAAGCAGGGTTGAATGTTGTTGATCCCCAGATGACATCTGAGACGTGAAGTCACAAGCCTGCCACACACACATGAAACTACACACACACCTCAACCCCCACACTAACACTGTCACTGAGGTGTGACCTGCTGGAGTGTGTGAGGACTGAGTTAGAGGAGGGGGAGGTTTGAGTGAGAATAGGGGAAAGGTCACACACAAAGAGGTTGTAAGACGTGTGTGTGTGTGTGTGTGTGTGTGTGTGTGTGTGTGTGTGTGTGTGTGTGTGTGTGTGTATGAGGGGGGTCGTGAAGTCAGGGCAGGATAGGGCACAAGTCGTTTCGCTCCACCGGTTACAGAGACCCCCTGCTCCTGTCCTGATAAGACCAAGCTTAAAGGCCACGATGGGGACAGTCCTTCCCCTCCCTCCATCCCTCCATCTAGACAGACTATGAGTGGAGGAGGAGACGATAAGGATTCTGAATGTAGAAGCAACAAAGCCAGCCTCTGGAAATTGGAAAGGCATTAGCATGACACCGTACGTCTTTTAACAGCAGTGTAAAACTGTCACTCCTACACGAAGGCAGCAGACAGAAGAGGTCCTATCAGGCTTTATCAGAACCTCTGTGGTTACCATAGTCACTCAGGGCCAAATCGGCTGCCATGAGATGTGACTGACTGACTGACTGACTAACTAACTAACTAACTAACTAACTAACTAACTAACTAACTAACTAACTAACTAACTAACTAACTAACTGCTGGACTGTTATGACTGGTCAGAATGACTGCAGGGACAGTATTTGTAAAGTATCTCAGAGAAGGAGTGCTGATCTCGGATCATGTCTTTCCCTGTCCATTCATAATGTAAAAAGACAACATTATCCTGCCCTGAATCACCACTCCTATTCTGAGACGCTTTACAAATCCCGGCCCGGGACTGATATTTCTGACTCTGTTCCGTGTGGAGTCTGTGGGGGTTGGAGGTGGCTGTGTGCTTCTGTTCACAGTGACTGGATGTGATGGGAATTAGACAGGTGTTGCTAACGGTCCTGAAAAAGGCCTTTGTGCTGTAAGGTCGTCTGAACTACATCCCCTCTTTATTTGATATAGTATGTAACCCAAAAGCTTTGCTGTGTTATTCTGGATGTGATGTGACCAACAGTAGGCCGTTACTACCATCTCACCCTTCAGCCCCACCACCCCCACATCCCGAAGTGTGGCTCCTCACTTATCAGTAACCAGACTCCACGTCTCGTGTCCGTTCCCCTCTGGTGCCCCCGTCTGTCCGTCTGTCCGTCTGCCTGTCAGTGCCAAAATAACGCAGATTTACACAAGCCACCCTTGGAGATGGCACCTGTGTGTGTGTGTGTGTGTGTGTGTGTGTGTGTGTGTGTGTGTGTGTGTGTGTGTGTGTGTGTGTGTGTGTGTGTGTGTCATAGTTTTTCCCCTTCCCCTGTCTGATAGATATTAGTCCCACTCAGGACAGGGCTAATTTCCCCTTCCTCTGTCTGTGGCGTCTGTCTCTGATTCAGTTTGAAGCTAACCTTGTGCTACTATAACCTCATAATATACTGTAGCTCATGGATACACTTCTGGTCTTCTGGGCTCCGTCTGTTGAAATGGACAGATGCTCCATTAAGAGGTAGCAGGTTCTTCATATGTCACTTTTCCATCACGTGTGTGTGTGTTTCTGTGTGTGTGCCTCTACCACCCGAACCACGTCCCACTTCATGCCCAGGCGTGCCTGTCCACATGCTCACGTGAAGTTGAGGCTTAACCAAGTGTACTAATGAGGTATTACATGACAGTACAGTCTGGTGTTGGGTTCCCACTTAACCAACTGCGCTTTAGTGTGTGTGTGTGTGTGTGTGTGTGTGTGTGTTTGCGTAAGCATGTATTTATGGTAAACTACTATTGTATACTATGGTAAACTACTATAGTATTCAGTGTATTGTTTTTGCAGACCTTGCTGTAGTATTCACTACAGTGAACACTGTAGTATTTAGACTGCAAGCTTTGCCACATCCGTTGAGTGTCAGAACCGGTGTAGTACGATTCAATCTTATCCCTGTATTAATGCGTTGCCTGTTTGATGGTTCATTGGAGGGCATAGCGGGATTTCTTATACGCTTCCGAGTTAGAGTCCCGCTCCTTGAAAATGGCACCTATACCCTTTAGCTCAGTGTGGATGTTGCCTGTAATCCATGACTTCTGGTTGGGGTATGTACGTACGGTCAGTGTGGGGACAACGTCATCGATGCACTTATTGATAAAGCCAGTGACTGATGTGGTGTACTCGGAAGAATCCCGGGAATATATTCCAGTCTGTGCTAGCAAAACAGTCCTGTAGTTTAGGATCTGCTTCACCTGAACACTTCTTTATTGACTGAGTCACTGGTGCTTCCTGCTTAATTTTTTTTGCTTGTAAGCAGGAATCAGGAGGATAGAATTATGGTCAGATTTGCCAAATGGAGGGCGAGTGAGAGGTTTGTACGCGTCTCTGTGTGCGGAGTAAAGGTGGTCTAGAGTTTTTTTCCCCTCTGGTTGCACATTTAACATGCTGGTAGAAATGAGGTAAAACAGATTTAAGTTTTCCTGCATTAAAGTCGCCGGCCACTAGGAGCGCCGCCTCTGGATGAGCATTTTCCTGTTTGCTTATGGCCGTATACAGCTCATTGAGTGCGGTCTTAGTGCCAGCATCGGTCTGTGGTGGTATGTAGACAGCTATGAAAAATACAGATGAAAACTTTCTAGGTAGATAGTGTGGTCTACAGCTTATCATGAGATACTCTACCTCAGGCGAGCAAAACCTTGAGGCTTCCTTAGATATTGTGCACAAGCTGTTGTTTACAAATATACATTGTCTTACCAGAGGAAGCTGTTCTATCCTGCCGATCCAGTGTATAACCCGCCACCTGTATGTTATTCATGTCATCGTTCAGCCGTGTCCCGTTGGTAGGATATCCTGGAATATATTAATGTCCCGTTGGTAGGATATCCCGGAATATATTAATGTCCCGTTGGTAGGATATCCCGGAATATATTAATGTCCCGTTGGTAGGATATCCCGGAATATATTAATGTCCCGTTGGTAGGATATCCCGGAATATATTAATGTCCCGTTGGTAGGATATCCCGGAATATATTAATGTCCCGTTGGTAGGATATCCCGGAATATATTAATGTCCCGTTGGTAGGATATCCCGGAATATATTAATGTCCCGTTGGTAGGATATACGTGCTTTTAGTTCATCCAATTTATTATCCAGCGATTGTGCATTGTACATTGGCCATCCGTAAGGGATCCCCACAAGGCACCCCGATCTCTTTCCGCAATACCTCTTGCCTTTTATTCTCCTGTGAATGACGGGGATGAGGGCCTGTTCGGGTGTCTGGAGTAAATCCCTCTCGTCCGGGTCATTAAAGAGAGTTAACTATATTATAAATACTCTATTAAAAGAAAGGTGTAGAATATACAATATTAGTGTAGTGTGTTTGCAGACTGTAGTATACTGTAGTATTTCCTGCCGATTTTCTTGTTTTATTATCTTCCACATAGAAGTGGAGGTTTTCTCCTTGAGGAAACTGGAGAAATACTAAAGGAGCTAATTTTCCATAGCCTGTAGGTAGATAGGACTGGAGTGTGAACACATACTGTAGGTTGGCGCTTCTGCTCTGTTCTACTTATAGGGAACACAATATATGGTCTATACTTGGCATGTCGGTTTCTCACTTATGTGTGGCACAAATTGGGAGATGGGGGAGGGGAATGGTTAGGGTATACGCAAGATAAATACAGTAGTATTTGCTGTAGTTAAAAGTGTAGTGTTTTTGCGGACTGTAGTATTTTGGGGAATAATATTGAAGTATCTACTATAATATTTTACAGTATACTACAACATTCTATAGTTAGGATACTCGAGGGATTCTACAGTGTGTAGTATAGTATTCTACAGTATACTACAGTTTACTACAGAATTATATAGTAAGTACTGTAGTATTCTATAGTAAACTGTTGTTTTTTTTCATGTTGGTGCGTGTGTGTGTGTGTTTGTGTGTGTGTGCAGTAGATTTTAGTCCCTCTCAGGCCAGGGCTCTGTGTCGCCTTACAGATAGAATATCATCCCACCATCTGTTCTATCCACTAACAGAGGTTTCACTCTGCTGGAACCAGAGACCAGCTACAGTTATTATTATGGGTTATTATAGGAAGTCAGGACACACGTTACTGTAGATGTGTGTGTATGTGCGTATATGTGCGTGTGTTGTTCTTTGTTTAAGCTATCCTAAGCAACGTTTATCATAATTTATCATCACATAATAATCATTTTTATTATCTCACTCCAGTCACACATTCATCCATAGTAAAGAAAGCACTATGAATGTAATGTTAAGTGATGATTGAGGTGGTTGAACGGAGCGGAAATTAGAGTTTCAATTCGTCTTCTACAAGTTTTTTTCTTTGCTGTTGAATAACTGCTCTTTTCCGGTGGTATTTTCTCTCCGGGTATATCCCCTCTTCTGTTCAGGCTCGCTGAAGTGTGAAGTGGTTTCTTTTCCCAGGAAACTATCGGGTGGGTTAAAGGAAGGGAGGAAGCAGTAGTTATGAATATGCTAATGAGAGAGGTGCTTCCAGTAGAAATATGCATGACATTAAAATAAAAAGAGGTGGGGAGAAATGTGATAGTTGAGGCAGCCAGCCTTATTAGGTGAATTCCACCTTCATCATTTTATGCGCATACATTTGTCTCTTTCTCAGCAGCAAAATGTTTCACTTTATAAGCTTTTGGCATGTTCTCTAATTATGCCCCCACCCCTTGTACACAAAGCTATTTTGCTCCCAACCAAATTTGAGAACCCCCCCCCCCCCTTCCACCCCGTTCCCCACCAAATAACACAAGATGGCTGACAAAAAGAAGCTGAACTTAAAAACTCTCCCCTGGCTTTCCAGTGGTGTCTGGCACCTGGAGTCTCTCTATTAACCCTGTGTAGAGAGCTTGTCTCAGCCTCAGTCACAGAGCTGCTGTCAACTAAAAACAAACCTGTTTCTCTCTCAAACGAGAGACTGGAGAACAACATAGAGAGGCAGAGCAACAGGGCTGACACCATGAGACATAGTGGTGTCTACAGGGCTGACACCATGAGACATAGTGGTGTCTACAGGGCTGACACCATGAGACATAGTGGTGTCTACAGGGCTGACATGACACCATGAGACATAGTGGTGTCTACAGGGCTGACACCATGAGACATAGTGGTGTCTACAGGGCTGACACCATGAGACATAGTGGTGTCTACAGGGGTGACACCATGAGACATAGTGGTGTCTACAGGGCTGACACCATGAGACATAGGGGTGTCTACAGGGCTGACACCAAGAGTACCTCACCATGGGTCAAGTCTGAGAGGGAGGTTTGACACAGATTAAAAGGGTCATACACAAACACACACAAACACACAAACACACAAACAAGCAAACACAGTACAAGCTCGCTACAGGCCCTAGAAGTACCCTGTAATGGCCTGCCAGCTTGAGCCAGTGTGTGTCCGTTCGGTACGATGGTTCGCTAATAAAACAGCAGGGTGCCCCCATCCACCCTGCACCGTCCAGCCAGACCTGAGTTCAACCAGTATTACTATACCTGCACCGTCCAGCCAGACCTGAGTTCAACCAGTATTACTATCCCTGCACCGTCCAGCCAGACCTGAGTTCAACCAGTATTACTATCCCTGCACCGTCCAGCCAGACCTGAGTTCAACCAGTATTACTATCCCTGCACTGTCCAGCCAGACCTGAGTTCAACCAGTATTACGATTAATTCTCCTTTGTCTGCTCTTCATTTAGCTTACCAGGCACAAAGGAACTAATGGGCTAGTTCCAAAAGTGCAAACCCCAACCCAAGACAGGCAGGCTGAATAAAACACTTTAATTTAGAAAGAAAATGAATACGATGTGAACGCTTGTTCTGTCCAGTCAACCAGACCCCCCTCCATCACTCTGTGGGTTCCCATAGTATCCCTCTATTCTCCTCTCCTCCTCCACCAATCCCTCCATCACAGAGGAGTATGGTAGAGGGGTAGCTACCCTCTGTCTGAACCCCAGGCTGGGTGATTAATGTGGGCCTAATCGCTGACCCTCTGAGGTCTAATTCAAACACATTGCCTGTGTTATGTGGTGGCTGGGGCTGGCAGGGAGGGATATTGTGTGGCTGTTGTTTTAATGGCAGCAGGGAGATGAATGGAGGAGTAATGATGGTGGGAGGATCAGGACACAACGGAGATCCTGGCACTGACCAGACCACATTCATTACTCTATCAGGATATAAATCTAAAGAGGGGATAAAACCCAGCCGTAGGGAGGGAGGGAGGGAGGGAGGGAGGGGTGTATAAAAGACACAGAAGTGACACACTTCCTGGATGTAAGTCCCAACATGGGGTCTTTCATGAGGTAAACAGAGCTAGATGTGTTAACACAAGACAAAGTCCTGTTCAATGTGGTTGTAAGCACTAGAGAAATAATACAACAGACATACTGGAAATGGATGCAGAGGCTTTTCACGGACACTGTTTGTTTGTTTCACCACGACTGACACCAGCCAGAGGGATTTAGTGTAAAGCAAGGAATGTGTCCGCTCTTCTGCTAGCCAATATTGAGAGAGAGAGAGAGAGAGAGAGAGAGGGAGAGAGAGAGAGAGAGAGAGACATAAACCCTGATGAGTTCACTTGCCAACAGAGTAGTGTGGTGGAGAGATACTACTATCCAGTTGCCAGTATCCACACGACCACATACCTCGTCCAAAAAACAACACAGTTTACACCCCACTGAGACAAAAGCCTAGTAATTTATGCATCGCCAGGGCGGTGTGATGTGTGAATGGTTGTTTGGGTGGATAACGTGTGTGTGTGTGTGTGTGTGTGTGTGTGTGTGTGTGTGTGTGTGTGTGTGTGTGTGTGTGTGTGTGTGTGTGTGTGTGTGTGTGTGTGTGTGTGTGTATACATGCGCGCGTGTATGCGTCTAGTGTGATTGTATTGTGGTTGCTATGGCGCCTGGTTAATGGTTTGTTGATACAGTTTGTCATAACCCACACCATCCGTGGCTGCTTCGGGTGATCCTCTAGCTCTGATAACCCCATTAGTTATACAGCAGACAGACACATTGCCCTGCCATGATTTACGATGCTACACAACCCAAACACATTTTTCACACCATGATAGAAACATGAAGAAAACGGTGAAGTTTGCATTCGTTTGTAGGAACATGCTAATGTGAATGCTGAATTACTGTCACTTCTACTACTGTAGGGTGTGTGTGTGTGTGTGTGTGTGTGTGTGTGTGTGTGTGTGTGTGTGTGTGTGTGTGTGTGTGTGTGTGTGTGTGTGTGTGTGTGTGTGTGTGTGTGTGTGTGTGTGTGTGTGCTCCTTGATTACGGTATTGGTGCTAAGCGTGTAGCGGGCAACATGGAGATTCTCAGGCATAAACACAGCCTCCAGTCATGGCACCTTGAAAAGCACAATAGAAGAGAAATCCCAGATGATTCTCGTTGCCTGTTCTACCTTGAATCAGGAGCGTGGAGGGTTTCTGAAGTGTATAATGAAGGAAAGAAGGACCCTTTTCTTCTATAGTGAAGGAAAAAACCTTCCTGTCTACTATTCACAGAGGCATAATGGGAGAGACAATTTGATGATGAGACCCATACAGATGTAGGATCTTAATTTGACCAGTTTCTCACAGCAAGAAAATGATCCTGCAGCAACAGGAAATGTGAATTATTGTGTGGATTATAATGAATGGAATTTTTTAAAAGGGATGATACATTTTAAAGTGGAAATTACAAACTTTAGAAGCCTTTTAAAATTGACACTTCCCGCAACAACAGGGCGTTCAAATTAAGAGCCGACATCTGTAGTGTGTTCTGCAACAACAGACGCTAACCTTTGATTTCCTGTTGTTACATCAGAAGGCCTGGTCGGTGGAGGTGATGGTGACTAGGCTGATCAGACTGTCTGGTTCCCTCTCACTCACCCTGCTTCTCTTCTCCCCGGATGTCTCCTATACTGCTCCTGGAACTGGGTTGAGGAGTTTGGGTTGTTAAGAGAGAGAGAGCGCGAGTGTGTGTGTGTGAGTGTGTGTGTGAGAGAGAGAGAAATTCGCTAACAGCAAACAAGAGAAGAGGGAGAGACCAATCTAGAGAGACCAGTGAGAGAGGGAGTGAGTGATGAAGTGGTTAGTGAGAGAGTGTTATCAGTGTGTTTCCCAGAACACACTGCCTCTCTAATCCATACATATTGTAGTGTGTGATGTTGGCTGGATTGACCAGAGGGTTTTTACATCAGTCCAGGAATTACATAGATTGTCTTTTTCATGTTTTCATGTGTTTTTTTGTAATGCAGAACTAATTGATTATATTCAGCTGTGGTGTAGTAGAGGTCTGTATCTGTGTTACCATGAAGGACACTCATGACATGGTACACTCATCATCAAGGACACACACACACACACACACACACACACACACACACACACACACACACACACACACACACACACACACACACACACACACACACACACACACACACCACCATTACTATGAATAGCGATGGCTGTGTTTTAAGGTTTTCCACAGAGCTCTATGGAGTGTAAACCCTCCACTTGGACAAGTGTCTACAATCGCACCCTATTCCCTATATAGCACACTACTTTTGACTAGGGCCCCCACTATTTATGGAATAGGTTGTCATTTTGGACACACCTCTACGGTTCTCCAGTCTCAGTTTACCCCCCTCTGTCTGATTAGCATACCTTGTCACTGTGATTAATTGGTGCAAAACAGCATATCATGGAAATAATTAACAGTCAAATCAAATCAAATTGTATTTGTCACATGCGCCGAATACAACTGGTGTAGACTTTACCCTAAAATACAACTGGTGTAGACTTTACCCTAAAATACAACTGGTGTAGACTTTACCCTAAAATACAACTGGTGTAGACTTTACCCTAAAATACAACTGGTGTAGACTTTACCCTAAAATACAACTGGTGTAGACTTTACCCTAAAATACAACTGGTGTAGACTTTACCCTAAAATACAACTGGTGTAGACTTTACCCTAAAATACAACTGGTGTAGACTTTACCCTAAAATACAACTGGTGTAGACTTTACCCTAAAATACAACTGGTGTAGACTTTACCCTAAAATACAACTGGTGTAGACTTTACCCTAAAATACAACTGGTGTAGACTTTACCCTAAAATGCAACTGGTGTAGACTTTACCCTAAAATACAACTGGTGTAGACTTTACCCTAAAATACAACTGGTGTAGACTTTACCCTAAAATACAACTGGTGTAGACTTTACCCTAAAATACAACTGGTGTAGACTTTACCCTAAAATACAACTGGTGTAGACTTTACCCTAAAATACAACTGGTGTAGACTTTACCCTAAAATACAACTGGTGTAGACTTTACCCTAAAATGCAACTGGTGTAGACTTTACCCTAAAATACAACTGGTGTAGACTTTACCCTAAAATACAACTGGTGTAGACTTTACCCTAAAATACAACTGGTGTAGACTTTACCCTAAAATACAACTGGTGTAGACTTTACCCTAAAATACAACTGGTGTAGACTTTACCCTAAAATACAACTGGTGTAGACTTTACCCTAAAATACAACTGGTGTAGACTTTACCCTAAAATACAACTGGTGTAGACTTTACCCTAAAATACAACTGGTGTAGACTTTACCCTAAAATGCAACTGGTGTAGACTTTACCCTAAAATACAACTGGTGTAGACTTTACCCTAAAATACAACTGGTGTAGACTTTACCCTAAAATACAACTGGTGTAGACTTTACCCTAAAATACAACTGGTGTAGACTTTACCCTAAAATACAACTGGTGTAGACTTTACCCTAAAATACAACTGGTGTAGACTTTACCCTAAAATACAACTGGTGTAGACTTTACCCTAAAATGCAACTGGGGTAGACTTTACCCTAAAATACAACTGGTGTAGACTTTACCCTAAAATACAACTGGTGTAGACTTTACCCTAAAATACAACTGGTGTAGACTTTACCCTAAAATACAACTGGTGTAGACTTTACCCTAAAATACAACTGGTGTAGACTTTACCCTAAAATACAACTGGTGTAGACTTTACCCTAAAATACAACTGGTGTAGACTTTACCCTAAAATACAACTGGTGTAGACTTTACCCTAAAATGCAACTGGGGTAGACTTTACCCTAAAATACAACTGGTGTAGACTTTACCCTAAAATACAACTGGTGTAGACTTTACCCTAAAATACAACTGGTGTAGACTTTACCCTAAAATGCTTACGAGCCCTTCCCAACAACGCAGACTTTAAAAATAAAAAAGCAACACAAGAGGAATAAAATAAAATACACAAGAATGGAGCAACAGTACATACAGGAAGTACCAGTACCAGTACCAGATCAATGTGGAGCTATATACAGGGAGTACCAGTACCAGTACCTGTACCAGATCAATGTGGAGCTATATACAGGGAGTACCAGTACCAGTACCTGTACCAGATCAATGTGGAGCTATATACAGGAAGTACCAGTACCAGTACCAGATCAATGTGGAGCTATATACAGGGAGTACCAGTACCAGTACCAGATCAATGTGGAGCTATATACAGGAAGTACCAGTACCAGTACCAGATCAATGTGGAGCTATATACAGGAGTACCAGTACCAGTACCAGATCAATGTGGAGCTATATACAGGGAGTACCAGTACCAGTACCAGATCAATGTGGAGCTATATACAGGGAGTACCAGTACCTGTACCAGATCAATGTGGAGCTATATACAGGGAGTACCAGTACCAGTACCTGTACCAGATCAATGTGGAGCTATATACAGGGAGTACCAGTACCAGTACCAGATCAATGTGGAGCTATATACAGGGAGTACCAGTACCAGTACCAGATCAATGTGGAGCTATATACAGGGAGTACCAGTACCAGTACCTGTACCAGATCAATGTGGAGCTATATAAGGGAGTACCAGTACCTGTACCAGATCAATGTGGAGCTATATACAGGGAGTACCAGTACCAGATCAATGTGGAGCTATATACTGGGAGTACCAGTACCAGATGAATGTGGAGCTATATACAGGGAGTACCAGTACCTGTACCAGATCAATGTGGAGCTATATACAGGGAGTACCAGTACCTGTACCAGATCAATGTGGAGCTATATACAGGGAGTACCAGTACCAGATCAATGTGGAGCTATATACAGGAAGTACCAGTACCAGTACCAGTACCTGTACCAGATCAATGTGGCGCTATATACAGGGAGTACCAGTACCAGTACCTGTACCATATCAATGTGGAGCTATATACAGGGAGTACCAGTACCTGTACCAGATCAGTGTGGAGCTATATACAGGGAGTACCAGTACCAGTACCAGATCAATGTGGAGCTATATACAGGGAGTACCAGTACCAGTACCAGATCAATGTGGAGCTATATACAGGGAGTACCAGTACCTGTACCAGATCAATGTGGAGCTATATACAGGGAGTACCAGTACCTGTACCAGATCAATGTGGAGCTATATACAGGGAGTACCAGTACCAGATCAATGTGGAGTTATATATAGGGAGTACCAGTACCAGTACCAGATCAATGTGGAGCTATATACAGGGAGTACCAGTACCTGTACCAGATCAGTGTGGAGCTATATACAGGGAGTACCAGTACCAGTACCAGATCAATGTGGAGCTATATACAGGGAGTACCAGTACCAGTACCAGATCAATGTGGAGCTATATACAGGGAGTACCAGTACCTGTACCAGATCAATGTGGAGCTATATACAGGGAGTACCAGTACCTGTACCAGATCAATGTGGAGCTATATACAGGGAGTACCAGTACCAGATCAATGTGGAGTTATATATAGGGAGTACCAGTACCAGTACCAGATCAATGTGGAGCTATATACAGGGAGTACCAGTACCAGTACCAGATCAATGTGGAGCTATATACAGGGAGTACAAGAACCAGTACCAGTACCAGTAACAGATCAATGTGGAGCTATATACAGGGAGTACCAGTACCAGTACCCATACCAGTAACAGATCAATGTGGAGCTATATACAGGGAGTGCCAGTACCAGTACCAGGACCAGATCAATGTGGAGCTATATACAGGGAGTACAAGAACCAGTACCAGTACCAGTAACAGTAAAAGATGAATGTGGAGCTATATACAGGGAGTACCAGTACCAGTACCAGATCAATGTGGAGCTATATACAGGGAGTACCAGTACCAGTACCAGTACCAGATCAATGTGGAGCTATATACAGGGAGTACCAGTACCAGTAGCAGTACCAGTACCACTACCAGTAACAGTAACAGATCAATGTGGAGCTATATACAGGGAGTACCAGTAGCAATACCAGTACCAGTAACAGTAACAGTAACAGATCAATGTGGAGCTATATACCGGGAGTACCAGTACCAGTACCAGTAACAGTAACAGATCAATGTGGAGCTATATACAGGAAGTACCAATACCAGTACCAGTAAGAGTAACAGATCAATGTGGAGCTATAAACAGGGAGTACCAGTTCCAGTAGCAGTACCAGTACCAGTAACATATCAATGTGGAGCTATACACAGGGAGTACCAGTACCAGTACCAGTACCAGTAACAGTAACATATCAATGTGGAGCTATATACAGGAAGTACCAGTACCAGTACCAGTAGCAGTATCAGATCAATGTGGAGCTATATACAGGGAGTAGCAGTACCAGTAGCAGTACCAGTAGCAGTACCAGTACCAGTACCAGATCAATGTGGAGCTATATACAGGGAGTACCAGTACCAGTACCAGTAACAGATCAATGTGGAGCTATATACAGGGAGTACCAGTACCAGATCAATGTGGAGCTATATACAGGGAGTACCAGTACCAGTAGCAGTACCAGTAGCAGTACCAGTAGCAGTACCATTACCAGATCAATGTGGAGCTATATACAGGGAGTACCAGTACCAGTAGCAGTACCAGTACCTGTACCAGTACTAGTGTGGAGTGTCAATGTAGTGTGTGAGTGAATGTGGGAGTATTAATGTAGTGTGTGAGTGAGTGTGTATGTAGTTTGTATAATGTATATAATCTAGCGAGTGTAGGATAGCATAGGGTCAGTGTGCATAGGGTCAGTGTGCATAGGGTCAGTGTACATAGGGTCAGTGTACATAGGGTCAGTGTACATAGGGTCAGTGTACATAGGGTCAGTGTACATAGGGTCAGTGTGCATAGGGTCAGTGTGCATAGGGTCAGTGTGCATAGGGTCAGTGTGCATAGGGTCAGTGTGCATAGGGTCAGTGTGCATAGGGTCAGTGTGCATAGGGTCAGTGTGCATAGGGTCAGTGTACATAGGGTCAGTGTGCATAGGGTCAGTGTGCATAGGGTCAGTGTACATAGGGTCAGTGTGCATAGGGTCAGTGTACATAGGGTCAGTGTGCATAGGGTCAGTGTGCATAGGGTCAGTGTGCATAGGGTCAGTGTGCATAGGGTCAGTGTACATAGGGTCAGTGTGCATAGGGTCAGTGTGCATAGGGTCAGTGTACATAGGGTCAGTGTGCATAGGGTCAGTGTGCATAGGGTCAGTGCAAGATAGAGTCAGTGTAGATAGTTTTGGGTACCATTAATTGACTATTTAGCAGTCTGGCTTGGGGGTAGAGCCGATGGTCAAGAATCGTTTGCCGGAAGGTACTATTCCACGCTGGTCTGACCAATCGGAATCCATGCTTGAAGATTGTTTTGATCACACGGACTGGGATATGTTCTGGGTTGCCTCTGAGAATAACATTGACACATACACAGACACAAAGACACAGTGACTGAGTTCATCAGGAAGTGTATCGGGGATGTTGCTCCCACTGTGACTATTAAAACCTACCCAAACCAGAAACCGTGGATAGATGGCAGCATTCGCACAAAACTGAAAGCGGGAACCACCACATTTAACCTTGGCAAGGTGACTGGGAATATGATCGAATACAAACAGTGTAGTTATTCCCTCCATAAACAGGCAAAATGTCAGTACAGAGACAAAGAGGAGTCGCAATTCATCGGCTCAGACACGAGACGTATGTGGCAGGGTCAACAGACAATCACGGATTACAAAGGGGAAACCAGCCACGTTGCAGACACCGATGTCTTGCTCCCAGACAAGCTAAACACATTATTCGCCCGCTTTGAGTATAACACAGTGACACCAACGCGGCCCGCTCCCAAGGACTGTGGGCTCTCATCCTCCGTGGACAACAAGAGTAAGACATTTAAGGCTGTTAACACTAGCAAGGCTGCCGGTCAGACGGCATCCCTAGCCGCGTCCTTAAAGCTTGCGCAGACCAGCTGGCTGGAGTGTTTACGGACATATTCAATCTCTCCCTATCCCAGTCTGCTGTCCTCACTTGCTTCAAGATGTCCACCATTGTTCCTGTACACAAGAAAGCAAAGGTAACTGAACTAAATGAATCTCGTCGCGTAGCACTTCTGTCATCATGAAGTGCTTTGAGAGGCTAGTTAAGGATCATATCACCTATACCTTACCTGACGTCCTAGACCCACTTTAATTTGCATACCGCCCCAATGATGCAATTGCCATCACACTGCACACTGCCCTAGCCCATATGGACAAGAGGAATACAGTGCCTTGCGAAAGTATTCGGCCCCCTTGAACTTTGCAACCTTTTGCCACATTTCAGGCTTCAAACATAAAGATATAAAACTTTATTTTTTTGTGAAGAATCAACAACAAGTGGGACACAATCATGAAGTGGAACGACATTTATTGGATATTTCAAACTTTTTTAACAAATCAAAAACTAAAAAATTGGGCGTGCAAAATTATTCAGCCCTCTTAAGTTAATACTTTGTAGCGCCACCTTTTGCTGCGATTACAGCTGTAAGTCGCTTGGGGTATGTCTCTATCAGTTTTGCACATCGAGAGACTGACATTTTTCCCATTCCTCCTTGCAAAACAGCTCGAGCTCAGTGAGGTTGGATGGAGAGCATTTGTGAACAGCAGTTTTCAGTTCTTTCCACAGATTCTCGATTGGATTCAGGTCTGGACTTTGACTTGGCCATTCTAACACCTGGATATGTTTATTTTTGAACCATTCCATTGTAGATTTTGCTTTATGTTTTGGATCATTGTCTTGTTGGAAGACAAATCTCCGTCCCAGTCTCAGGTCTTTTGCAGACTCCATCAGGTTTTCTTCCAGAATGGTCCTGTATTTGGCTCCATCCATCTTCCCATCAATTTTAACCATCTTCCCTGTCCCTGCTGAAGAAAAGCAGGCCCAAACCATGATGCTGCCACCACCATGTTTGACAGTGGGGATGGTGTGTTCAGCTGTGTTGCTTTTACGCCAAACATAACGTTTTGCATTGTTGCCAAAAAGTTCAATTTTGGTTTCATATGACCAGAGCACCTTCTTCCACATGTTTGGTGTGTCTCCCAGGTGGCTTGTGGCAAACTTTAAACGACACTTTTTATGGATATCTTTAAGAAATGGCTTTCTTCTTGCCACTCTTCCATAAAGGCCAGATTTGTGCAATATACGACTGATTGTTGTCCTATGGACAGAGTCTCCCACCTCAGCTGTAGATCTCTGCAGTTCATCCAGAGTGATCATGGGCCTCTTGGCTGCATCTCTGATCAGTCTTCTCCTTGTATGAGCTGAAAGTTTAGAGGGACGGCCAGGTCTTGGTAGATTTGCAGTGGTCTGATACTCCTTCCATTTCAATATTATCGCTTGCACAGTGCTCCTTGGGATGTTTAAAGCTTGGGAAATCTTTTTGTATCCAAATCCGGCTTTAAACTTCTTCACAACAGTATCTCGGACCTGCCTGGTGTGTTCCTTGTTCTTCATGATGCTCTCTGCGCTTTTAACGGACCTCTGAGACTATCACAGTGCAGGTGCATTTATACGGAGACTTGATTACACACAGGTGGATTGTATTTATCATCATTAGTCATTTAGGTCAACATTGGATCATTCAGAGATCCTCACTGAACTTCTGGAGAGAGTTTGCTGCACTGAAAGTAAAGGGGCTGAATAATTTTGCATGCCCAATTTTTCAGTTTTTGATTTGTTAAAAAAGTTTGAAATATCCAATAAATGTCGTTCCACTTCATGATTTTGTCCCACTTGTTGTTGATTCTTCACAAAAAAATACAGTTTTATATCTTTATGTTTGAAGCCTGAAATGTGGCAAAAGGTCGCAAAGTTCAAAGGGGCCGAATACTTTCGCAAGGCACTGTACCTATGTAAAAATGCTGTTCATTGACTATAGCTCAACCTTCAACACCATAGCACCTTCCAAGCTCATCATTAAGCTTGGGGCCACGGGTCGGAACCCCGCCCTGTGCAACTGGATCCTGGACTTCCTTACGGGCCACCCCCAGGTCGTGAAGGTAGGAAACAACACCTTCACTTCGCTGATCATCAACACAGGAGCCCCACAAGCGTGTGTGCTCAGCCCCCTCCTGTACTCCCTGTTCACCCATGATTGCGTGGTCACGCAACTTAAACATCAAGTTTGCAGACGACACAACAGTAGTAGGCCTGATTACCAACAATGACGAGACAGCCTACAGGGAGGAAATGAGGGCCCTGAAGGAGTGGTGACAGGAAAATAACCCCTCCTTCAACGTCAACAAAATGAAGGAGCTGATCATGGACAGAAGACGGAGCATGCCCCACATCGACGGGTGGGGCACCTTCTCCGCGGTGGAGAAGGTGAAAAGCTTCAAGTTCCTCGGCGTACAGGTCACTGACAATCTGAAATGGTCCACCCACACAGACAGTGTGGTGAAGAAGGTGTAACAGGGCCTCTTCAACCTCAATTTGCTTTGGCCCCTCACAAACTTTTACAGATGCACAATTGAGAGCATCCTGTCGGGCTTTATCACCACCTGGTACGGCAACTGCACCGTCCACAACTGCAGGGCTCTCCAGAGGGTGGTGCGATTTGCCCAACGCATCACTGGGGGCACACTGCCTACCCTCCAGGACACCTACAGAACCCGATGTCACAGGAAGACCAAAAAGATCAACCACCCGAGCCACGGCCTCTTCACCACGTTGCCATCCAGGAGGTGAGGTCAGTACAGGTGCATCAAAGCTGGGACAGAGAGACTGAAAAACAGCTTTTATCTCAAGGCCATCAGACTGTTAAATAGCCACCACTAACCGGCTACCACCCGGTTACTCAACCCTGCACCTTAGAGGCTGCTGCCCTATATACATAGACATGGAATCACTAGTCACTTTAATAATGGAACACTAGTCACTTTAATAATGTTTACATACTGCTTTATATGTATTTACTGTATACTATTCTATTCTATTTTACTCAACGCCACTCCGACATGGCTCGTCCCAATATTTATATAGTTCTTAATTTCATTATTTTCCTTTTAGATTTGTGTGTATTGTTGTGAATTGTTCGATACTACTGCACTGTTGGAGCTAGAAACACAAGCATTTCGATACACATATTTAGCAGATGTTATTGCAAGGGTATGTGACCAATGAAATTTGATTTGATTTGAACAGTCTATGGCTTTGGTGGCTGGCATCTTTGGCAATTGTTCGGGCCTTCCTCTAACACCGCCTGATATAGAGGTCCTGGATGGCAGGTAGCTTGTCCCCGGTGATGTACTGGTCTGTCCTCACAAACCTCTGTAGCACTTTGCGGTCAAGGGCAGTGCATTTGCCATATCAGGCGGTGATGAAGCCAGTCAAAATGCTCTCAATGGTGCAACTGTAGGATCTTTTCAGCCTCCTGATGGAGATTTTAGCAGTCTCCCACTAATAATGTTTTCAAGTGTAACAGGAAATGCAATCAATGCATGAGTTATTAAACACTACACTGTATCCTCCCTCAAAACACAACTTTCCAAGTAAGCCACAGGCAGTTTTGGGTCCCTAGTTCGAATCCCCGAGTTGACAAGGTGAAAAATCTGTTGATGTGCCCTGAGCAAGGCACTTAACCCTAATCGCTCCAGGGTTGCTGTTGATAACGGCTGATCAAGGCACAAGGCACAAGGCACAAGGCGAGACCCAGATGCAGACACAGGAGGCAGATGGTTGGAGTCTTACAATGTTTATTCATACAAAAAGGGGTAGGCAAGAGAATGGTCGTGTACAGGCAAAATCAAAATCAGTTCAGAGTCCAATAGGTACCAAAGGGCAGGCAGGTTCAAGGTCAGGGCAGGCAGTCTGATCAGGCAGGTGGGAAAGTCATCCAGAGTCAGGCAGTGGTCAAAACCGGGAAGACGAGCAAAAGAGAATAGAAAAGGAGTACGGGGGAAAACTTGACTTGACTAAACATACAAGACGAACAGCCACAGAGAGACAGGAAACACAGGGATAAATACACTGGCACCGAGAGACAGGAAACACAGGGATAAATACACTGGCACAGAGAGACAGGAAACACAGGGATAAATACACTGGCACAGAGAGACAGGAAACACAGGGATAAATACACTGGCACAGAGAGACAGGAAACACAGGGATAAATACACTGGCACAGAGAGACAGGAAACACAGGGATAAATACACTGGCACAGAGAGACAGGAAACACAGGGATATATACACTGGGGGGGAAAGCAACACCTGGAGGGGGTGGAGACAATCACAGGAACAGGTGAAACAGATCAGGGCGTGACAGAGGGGGAGGTAAATAAAGGATGCAGGGCAGGGTTCCCTCGCATAATAGAGAGACGTGATTGTATAAACATTTTAATTATTATGTTTTAATCAAATATTATCTCTGTTTTGGCTTCTTGTGGTCAATTTGCAGTCTACAAAAATCATCCCGTAACTGATCCTAGTTGATGATCCCTGATGTAGCAGAAGAGACTGGGGCTAAATATAGTGATTTCAGAAAGGTCGACAGAGTAACACTACTCTGCTGACATGGATGTAGTGACTCTGAATGATATGAACCACCTCGGATCTCTCTGCTCTCTGCTTCATCCATTTCACTCTAATGACGCTAACGAGAAGCAGCATTAACTTTGAAGAAAGTATTACTGCCCAAATACCAGACCTTTTAAAGCAGTTTCACCCAGACATTACATAGCTGCAGTTGTTGGGCGCTAATGTAAGAGTTTTCAAATAAAATATTTTTCCAAATTACTTTAGCCCATTTTCACTTTTAATTGAATTCTTGTATATGTAGAAGCAGTGTCAGATCTGCATAGTGGCGACTTTCCCCATGCAGTACCAGGATCAGTCTGGTTGAGGATGCAGTACCAGGATCAGTCTGGTTGAGGATGCAGTACTAGGATCAGTTTGTGTTAGGTAGTGGCTACTTTCCCCATGCAGTACCAGGATCAGTCTGGTTGAGGATTGAGGATGCAGTACCAGGATCAGTCTGGTTGAGGATGCAGTACTAGGATCAGTCTGGTTGAGGATGCAGTACCAGGATCAGTCTGGTTGAGGATGCAGTACTAGGATCAGTTTGTGTTAGGTAGTGGCTACTTTCCCCATGCAGTACCAGGATCAGTCTGGTTGAGGATTGAGGATGCAGTACCAGGATCAGTCTGGTTGAGGATGCAGTACTAGGATCAGTCTGGTTGAGGATGCAGTACCAGGATCAGTCTGGTTGAGGATGCAGTACTAGGATCAGTCTGGTTGAGGATGCAGTACCAGGATCAGTCTGGTTGAGGATGCAGTACCAGGATCAGTCTGGTTGAGGGTTGAGGATGCAGTACCAGGATCAGTCTGGTTGAGGATGCAGTACTAGGATCAGTCTGGTTGAGGATGCAGTACCAGGATCAGTCTGGTTGAGGATGCAGTACCAGGATCAGTCTGGTTGAGGATGCAGTACCAGGATCAGTCTGGTTGAGGATGTAGTACCAGGATGAGTCTGGTTGAGGATGCAGTACCAGGATCAGTCTGGTTGAGGATGCAGTACCAGGATCAGTCTGGTTGAGGATTGAGGATGCAGTACCAGGATCAGTCTGGTTGAGGATGCAGTACTAGGATCAGTTTGTGTTAGGTAGTGGCTACTTTCCCCATGCAGTACCAGGATCAGTCTGGTTGAGGATGCAGTACCAGGATCAGTCTGGTTGAGGATTGAGGATGCAGTACCAGGATCAGTCTGGTTGAGGATGCAGTACTAGGATCAGTCTGGTTGAGGATGCAGTACCAGGATCAGTCTGGTTGAGGATGCAGTACCAGGATCAGTCTGGTTGAGGATGCAGTACTAGGATCAGTCTGGTTGAGGATGCAGTACCAGGATCAGTCTGGTTGAGGATGCAGTACCAGGATCAGTCTGGTTGAGGATGCAGTACCAGGATCAGTCTGGTTGAGGATGCAGTACTAGGATCAGTTTGTTTTAGGTAGTGGCTCCTTTCCCCATGCAGTACTAGGATCAGTCTGGTTTTTGCCCTTGCACTACACAGTTGATTAAAAACAACTGATCATCAAACCATCATCTCTCTCATATTGGAACCGGTTGCCATATTGTGTCAAGACACTGTTATTATTGAAACGAGACATGTCAGATTCCAGACTTCCCAAGTCAGATGAGATAGGACTCATTCTCAATATGCTGTTGACTAAATTAGGTTTGGAGATTGTTTTGCCCTGGCCAGCTGAGTGTCTCTCCGTTCATCATCATGGAAATAAAATCCATCATCCTGTGTCTGTCGTCATCGCAACATTGGATATCCATTATTAGAAAAAAATATCTGAACTTCAATTGAATCAGAGGGTACGAAGATCAAGGTAATTGTTGTATTCTTACCAATGCTGTTGAGCATCCCAAACAGCAACCTATTCACTTTACAGTGCACTACATTTCATCAGAGCCTGGTCAAAAGAAGTGCACTATATTGGGACTAGGGGGGCCATTTGGAACACAGTATCTTTAGGAGAGGAGAAGCATATGGTCCCTGCTGAATAGACTGTCTGGTTCTCTAGAGGAAACAGCCTGCTGTTCTCATTGTGTTGCAGTCTATTGTAATCTCTTTCAATATGCAGAGAAACTGTCTCTATCTAAACAACCAGCAGCCGCGGTTTGACGCTGTTAGGGTTGACGTAATGCAGGTTTAAACTGTGTTTGTGTGTGTGTGTGTGTGTGTGTGTGTGTGTGCGTGTGCGCGTGCGCGTGCGTGATTGTTTCCATTAGCTCACAAAGGCATGCTATCTGTCAGCCGTAGCTGCGAGGTTGAGAGGTTTCCATCAAGCTCTTATCTCAATGTGCCCCCCACACACACACACACACACACACACACACACACACACACACACACACACACACACACACACACACACACACACACACACACACACACACACACACACACACACACACACACACACACACACACACTCACACTTATCTACTTATCTCACCTGTTCATATCGACAACAGGCAACACCATTTAGCCATCTTAGTTGATAAGATCGTGTGCTGCAAGTGTGATGTCATTGAAGAGGGTAGACATTTTTTGACAAACATATTTCTATTTCTACTCAATCATCTGGTCCACTTGGCGCTCCAGGGTAGTCTATGTAACACGTGAAGAGTTTAGTGTCTGTAGGGCCAAATCACTGAATACCAGTCTATGTAACACGTGAAGAGTTTACTGTCTGTAGGGCCACATCACTGGATACCAGTCTATGTAACACATGAAGTGTTTAATGTCTGTAAACAGGATACAGTCTCATAGACTGTAGTGGAGCATCACTGGCAAACATATTCTGCTCTTATCTTGAGATAACAGACCTCAACAGGAGAGGCTGGAGACAAGGCTAGCTCTCAACCAGAGCTACATAGAACAGGTCTATTGATGAAATCATTTGACATTTTACTTGAGTAGCCTGATATTATTAAGGTCTATAATCAATATAGGACTACTACCCTGATAGCCCTGTCTCCTGTCAGGGTATCTTCCTGACCCTCACACCCTGTGGTAGACCACAATAACTACTGACCTTCACAGACTGGGGTTGGGGAAGACAAGAGCTCTCACTTCAAACACACACAGGTCCATGGGGGCCATGTTGTATTGACATCAGTAACCTTTACCTCGAGGGAACCAGGAAGTACCTCATGTGGTGTTCTCTGTATGTTTCCTTACCGTATGAGACGAGATACAGTATGTCTGTGTGTACGTTTCAGGTTGCACACGTTAGGAAGCTGTGTTGACGTTATGAGAAAGCAAGCTTCGATCAAAAAAGCATTACTCTCAGACATCAATCCAGTCGTAAAACTCGAGAGCATCCTGGCGGGCTGTATCACCGCCTGGTACGGCAACTGCTCCGCCCTCAACCGTAAGGCTCTCCAGAGGGTGGTGAGGTCTGCACAACGCATCACCGGGGGCAAACTACCTGCCCTCCAGGACACCTACACCACCCGATGTCACAGGAAGGCCATAAAGATCATCAAGGACATCAACCACCCGAGCCACTGCCTGTTCACCCCGCTATCATCCAGAAGGCGAGGTCAGTACAGGTGCATCAAAGCTGGGACCGAGAGACTGAAAAACAGCTTCTATCTCAAGGCCATCAGACTGTTAAACAGCCACCACTAACATTGAGTGGCTGCTGCCAACACACTGACACTGACTCAACTCCAGCCACTTTAATAATGGGAATTGATGGGAAATGATGTAAATATATCACAAGCCACTTTAAACAATGCTACCTTATATAATGTTACTTACCCTACATTATTCATCTCATATGCATACGTATATACTGTACTCTATATCATCGACTGTATCCTTATGTAATACATGTATCACTAGCCACTTTAAACTATGCCACTTTGTTTACATACTCATCTCATTTGTACATACTGTACTCGATACCATCTACTGTATCTTGCCTATGCTGCTCTGTACCATCACTCATTCATATATCCTTATGTACATATTCTTTATCCCCTTACACTGTGTACAAGACAGTAGTTTTGGAATTGTTAGTTAGATTACTTGTTGGTTATTACTGCATTGTCGGAACTAGAAGCACAAGCATTTCGCTACACTCGCATTAACATCTGCTAACCATGTGTATGTGACAAATAAAATTTGATTTGATTTGATTTGATTTGATTTGAAAACCGCTGACAATACCATAGATACTGTGTTGTTATGTGTTAATAACATTTAGACTATGTTACCCACCAGGCTATGCGGGGGCAGGTGGTTGAAGAATGCCTTGCATGACTAAACATGGAGTTTTCTAGCTAAAGTATATGTTCATTAAAAGTAGTTAAACCTAGGCCCCGGTTTGTCATTAAATAAGGAACATGGTGTCAGATTGGTAGTCGCTATGACGAGACAGAGAAAAGAAAGGAGTAACTCTGCAAATTTCCGTGACTAAAATTGAACATTCTACCACAAGTCAAGTGACGTGAGTAGTCGAAGATGCTAGCTTGCAAGAGTGAGGACAACGAGCCGCAGCAGAGAGACTGACAGCAGCGAGAGTGACAGCAGCGAGAGTGACAGCAGCTAGAGTGACAGCAGCTAGAGTGACAGCAGCTAGAATGACAGCAGCTAGAGTGACAGCAGCTAGAGTGACAGCAGCTAGAGTGACAGCAGCTAGAATGACAGCAGCTAGAGTGACGGCAGCGAGAGTGACGGCAGCGAGAGCGACGGCAGCGAGAGCGAAGGCAGCGAGAGCGACGGCAGCGAGAGCGACGGCAGCGAGAGCGACGGCAGCGAGAACGACGGCAGCGAGAGTGACGGCAGCGAGAATGACAGCAGCGAGAGTGACAGCAGCGAGAGTGACAGCAGCTAGAGTGAGGCTGCATTGGAATCTGTTGACGAGCAAGTTGACATACTGAAGTAAGGGAGATTGACACTGTTCCTGTTCTCCGTCATGGATAGCCTTAGTCCTCCTACTCCTATGCAGTTAACAGGCAATTTAGCTGACAATTGGAAACGTTTCAAGCAGAGATTCAATATCTACCTAGCAGCCAGTGGTGCAGGGGGAGATGATGACAAATTGAAAGGTTCCATTTTTCTGCATGTTATTGGAGAGGATGCATTGGACATTTACAATATCTTTCAGCAAGAAGAGGCAAACTTGACATTGACTGTGCTAATGGCTAAATTTGAGGAGTCCTTTGTACCAAGCCAGAAAGTCAAGTTTGAGAGATACAAGTTTTTCT
Source organism: Oncorhynchus mykiss (assembly GCF_013265735.2). Classification (NCBI taxonomy): domain Eukaryota; kingdom Metazoa; phylum Chordata; class Actinopteri; order Salmoniformes; family Salmonidae; genus Oncorhynchus; species Oncorhynchus mykiss. Next base: position 11,767,109 of record NC_048585.1, read on the forward strand.
CTCATGATCAGAAACAAGGAGTCAGTTTTGACCAGTATTTGGCTGAGCTGAACGCACTGAGCAAAACGTGTGAATTTGAAAATCTGAAAGACTCACTAGTGAAAGACAGGATAGTCTGTGACATAGTTGATAATAGACTCAAGGAGAGATCGCTGTGTGAGCAAGATTTAACTTTGGATAAAGCAGTGAATATGTGTGGAGCAGCTGAAACCACCAGAGCACAAGCTAAAGAGCTGTGCAGGGAAGAGACGTCAGTGTATCCAATAACAAGAGAGGAGCACCACACACACATAACGCCTTACAAAACAAAAACAAGCAAAAGAGAGAAATCAAAACACTACATGTGGAAAATGTGGATTTATCCACAAGCCCCAAAAAATGCCCTGCATATGACAAATCATGTAACAACTGTGGGAAAAATAGTAATTTCTCAAAATGCTGCAAAGCTGAGGCTACAAAGAAAAAGGTTCACACAGTCAAGGAGGAGATTGAAGAATTCTTTGTTGATTCTGTGGAAATATGCAATGGAGTAAATGCTGAATGGATTGTGCCATTGACTGTGAATGAATCTATAATACCATTGAAGCTTGATACTGGAGCACAGGTAAACCTGTTGTCGCTGGATGACTACAAAACACTTAAGGTGAAGAGCAAAATACACCCGGTGAAAATTAAGGTTACTGGTTATACTGGGGAGAACGTACCAGTCAAAGGGAGCTGCATAGTAACTTTACAGCACAAAGGAAAGCAGTTCAGAGCACAGCTGCTGATTGTGGGAAAGAGTGTACAGTCTATTATAGGAATCAATGCATGTGAAAAGCTCAATTTGTTGAAAAGAGTGTATGTAGTGACATCACAGACTGAAAATGACCAAGAATCGCTACTGGCTGCGTATGAGGACGTGTTTGAGGGTCTTGGATGTTTACCAGGAGAACACAACTGTGTACTAATGACAAAATGACTCCAGTTGTGCATGCATGCAGAAAGGTTCCATTTGCACTGAGGAAAAAGCTCAAAGAGGAACGTGGAAAAGATGGACGTCATCACAAAAATGGATGAACCTACAGACTGGGTAAGCTCACTGGTTATTGTGGTGAAAAAGAACGGCGATCTCAGGATATGTCTAGACCCGAGAGATCTCAACAAAGCAATCAAGAGAGAGCATTTCAAGATGCCAACCAGAGAAGAGATAATGTCACAGTTTGCTGGAGCAATGTGGTTCAGTAAGCTTGATGCCTCATTAGGATTCTGGCAAATGAAGCTAGATGATGCAAGCTCAAGGCTATGCACATTCATCAAATCAAATGTATTTATATAGCCCTTCGTACATCAGCTGATATCTCAAAGTGCTGTACAGAAACCCAGCCTAAAACCCCAAACAGCAAGCAATGCAGGTGTAGAAGCAATGTGGCTAGGAAAAACTCCCTAGAAAGGCCAAAACCTAGGAAGAAACCTAGAGAGGAACCAGGCTATGTGGGGTGGCCAGTCCTCTTCTGGCTCTGCTGGGTGGAGATTATAACAGAACATGGCCAAGATGTTCAAATGTTCATAAATGACCAGCATGGTCCAATAATAATAAGGCAGAACAGTTGAAACTGGAGCAGCAGCACGGCCAGGTGGACTGGGGACAGCAAGGAGTCATCATGTCAGGTAGTCCTGAGGCACACCTGAGGGCAGTTACAGATTTCTTCGTCTACCATATGGGATTCTTTCAGCGCCAGAGGTCTACCGCAAGACAATCCACATGATCTTCGAGCACATTCCAGGAGTGGAGACTATGATGGATGACATCATCATCTGGGGGTCCACAAAAGAAGAACACGATGCGAGAGTGAGACAAGTGCTGGATCTGACACGGAAAGTCAACCTAAAACTAAACAAGGACAAATGCGAGTTTGGTGTGAAAACACTTACCTTCGTGGGAGATGTACTTTCAGAGGACGGAGTCAAACCAGACCCGAGGAAAACATCAGCCTTCAACAACATGGAGCGCCCGAAGAACAAGGACGATGTGAGACACTTAATGGGCATGATCACCTACCTTGCAAAGTTCATACCCTAACTGTCAGCACAGTCCGCTCCACTCAGATGCCTTCTGGAACAGAAAAATGAATGGGAATGGTTCCATGACCAGGAAAACTGCTTCAAAAACCTAAAGAAGACAATCACAGAAGAGCCAGTGCTCAGGTTCTATGATCCAGAGAAAAGCACAAGCATTTCTGCAGACGCATCACAGTTTGGCCTGGGAGCAGTTCTTCTGCAACAGTATGACGACACATGGCAACCCGTTGCTTATGCGTCCAGATCCTTGACAGGTGCAGAGACAAGGTATGCACAAATAGAGAAAGAACTACTGGCGAGCACAAACTCTTGCGAAAGGTTTCACCAATACGTCTACGGACAAGACTTCGAAGTAGAAACAAACCACAAACCATTGGTGTCAATCATGTCTAAGCCACTGAATGATTGTCCAATGAGAATCCAGAGAATGTTGATCAGACTGCAAAAGTATGATGTGAAGATGATCTATACCCCGGGAAAGTTCATGTTTGCCGCCGACTCTCTTTCTCGAGCAGCAGTCGACAAGAAGGAGAGCTTCGGCACACAGAAAAACACTGAGATTCAGGCCTACGTCGACATGATCGTAGCATCACTTCCTGTGTCTTCAGAGAGAATGGAGCAGATCAAAAGAGAGACCGCAGCTGACCAAAGAATGACAGAGTTGAAAGAAACAACACTGATAGGATGGCCCGCACAGAAAAACAACTGTCCAAGGAGAATACGGGATTACTGGATGTGCAGAGCAGAGCTCACCATTGTGGATGACATAGAGTTCAAAGGCAACAAGATTGACATTCCCATGACACTATGCAAAGAAATGCTACAGAAAATACACGAGGGCCACTTGGGTGAGAAAAAATGCAAATGACAAGCACGAGAAGTAATGTACTGGCCAAGAATGAACCAGGAAATCAGGCAGACCACTGCTTCATGTGAACTATGTTTGACCTACAGGCCAAAGCAGCAAGCAGAGCCGCTAATGCCTCATCCAGTACCCAACAGACCCTACTACAAAGTTGGAGTTGACCTTTTTGACTGCAACGGCATAAGTCACAATGTTGTTACCGACTACTACTCAAACTACCCTGAAGTAGCAACACTGCCAACTACCTCCAGCAAAGCTGTAATCACCTACCTGAAATCAGTCGTTGCAAGACATGGGGTTGCGTCTGAACTGTACTCGGACAATGGCCCACAGTTCTCAAGTTCTGAATTCCGATCGTTTGCTGACGACTGGGGATTCCGACACAACACCTCCAGCCCCAACTACCCAAGGTCCAACGGCTTAGCAGAGAGTTCAGTCAAAATTGTCTGATGAGGTCTGATGAAAAAGGCACACGATGGAAAGGAGGATTTCCTAAAAAATCTGATGATCTACCGCAGCACACCGCTGCAGAACGGACTTTCAACTGCACGAATGTTGATGGGACGTCGCATCAGAACCAACCTACCCATCCATGAGGACTTGTTAACACCCAGAGGTGCTCACAAAGTCAAACTCGCGAAGGAAAAACAGAAAGACAAACAAAAACAGCGACACGACAAGAGTGCAAGACACTTACCTGAACTGAAACCTGGAGATCATGTACGACTCCGAGACACCACTACAGGAACCTGGATGCAGCAAGGGTGTGTGCAGAGAGAAGTTGCACCGCGATCCTATGAGATCCAAACGGAGCATGGATCACAACTGAGACGAAACAGAGTGGATCTAAGGCTTCAGCCATTCACCCATTCACCCTGGAGGATACTGCTGAAGCGTCAAATGCCTTTATTAAATAAAGCCACAATAGAGTATTGTTGGACAGACTATATTTAGTTGAAAAAATAATGTAAAAAAAAATAATAAAAAAAATTGTGGAAAGAAATGTGTGTTATTGAAAATAACTTTTATTTTATTTTAAAGGAAAGAAGATGTGTTATGCGTTAATAACATTTAGACTACGTTACCCAGCAGGCTATTGAAGAATGCCTAACACATGCCTAAACATAACTAATACAATATCAACTTCAGACTTCAGAGAGAGAGAGAGAGAGAGAGAGAGTCAGCCTAAAAGCATGATGGAGGAAAAGTGAAATAAACCATTGTTTATTATCTATTTCACTTGCTTTGGCAATGTAAACATGTTTCCCATGCCAATAAAGCCCCTTAAATGTAATTGAGAGAGAGCACAGAGATTAAAACATCACAGTTCACAGATGGTCTTTGCTGTATTGCTGTGTGCTGAGCCAGGCAGTAACTCTGAGAGTCTAGCTCAGGTCAAATAAGATACATGTTATTTCTCTATTAGTGGTTAACCACAGGGTGTTGTTTTATTCTGTCTTTGCTGTATGCTGATATTGGCAAGAGCTCTAACAGTCAGTCAGTAGATCTAACAGTCAGTCAGTAGATATAACAGTCAGTCAGGAGATCTAACAGTCAGTCAGGAGATCTAACAGTCAGTCAGGAGATCTAACAGTCAGTCAGGAGATCTAACAGTCAGTCAGTAGATCTAACAGTCAGTCAGTAGATCTAACAGTCAGTCAGTAGATATAACAGTCAGTCAGGAGATCTAACAGTCAGTCAGGAGATCTAACAGTCAGTCAGGAGATCTAACAGTCAGTCAGGAGATCTAACAGTCAGTCAGTAGATCTAACAGTCAGTCAGGAGATCTAACACTCAGTCAGTAGATCTAACAGTCAGTCAGGAGATCTAACAGTCAGTCAGGAGATCTAATAGTCAGTCAGGTAAGGATAGCTCAGGTCCACCAAGGTCTCTGGGTTTAGATTCAGTAAATTAACAGCTAGTTGTTTTATTCTGTCAGTTACGTTCTCTACATTGTGTGGTGTCTGCTGGGTGCTGATCCAGGAAGTAACTCTGACAGTGAGGGTAGTTCAGGTCAACTAAGGTTTCATGGTTTTACAGTACTTAATCAGTCAGTGGCTAGCTAGTTTTGTCGTCTCTGTGCTGTGTGCTGGGTCAGCTGTGGACACTCAGGGGATATCCTGACCTGCTCCCTCTCCCTCTGGGTCAGCTGTGGACACTCAGGGGATATCCTGATCTGCTCCCTCTCCCTCTGGGTCAGCTGTGGACACTCAGGGGATATCCTGATCTGCTCCCGCTTCATCTGGGCAGACTCTGTCATGCATCACACACACACACACACACACACACACACACACACACACACACACACACACACACACACACACACACACACACACACACACACACACACACACACACACACACACACACACACACACACACACACACACCTTACATGTACCTTACATGTACCATGTGCTGTATCTGTCTATCATCCTTATGGCTTCTCTTGCCTACATTGAGCTGGTTTCTATTTCATTACAGAGATAAATGGAGCTGGTTTCTATTTCATTACAGAGATACATGGAGCTGGTTTCTATTTCATTACAGAGATAAATGGAGCTGGTTTCTATTTCATTACAGAGATACATGGAGCTGGTTTCTATTTCATTACAGAGATACATGGAGCTGGTTTCTATTTCATTACAGAGATACATGGAGCTGGTTTTTAAGTCATTACCGAGATACATGGAGCTGGTTTCTAACTCATTACAGAGATACATGGAGCCGGTTTCAATCTCATTACAGAGATACATGGAGCTGGTTTCAATCTCATTACAGAGATAAACGGAGCTGGTTTCAATCTCATTACAATGCTAAATGGAGCTGGTTTCAATCTCATTACAGAGATACATGGAGCTGGTTTCTAACTCATTACAGAGATAAACAGAGCTGGTTTCAATCTCATTACAGAGATAAATGGAGCTAGTTTCTAACTCATTACAGAGCTAAATGGAGCTGGTTTCAATCTCATTACAGAGATAAATGGAGCTGGTTTCTAACTCATTACAGAGCTGAATAGAGCAACCATCTATTTCTTTATTTCTGCATCTCATTTAATAATAGATAGATTCATTCAGTTCTGGGTTAGGGTTAGGTAAGTAAGTGTGTGTGTGTGTATCAGTGGGTGCGTACATGTGTATCCATGTGCGTATGTTTGTGTGTGTGTGTGTGTGTGTGTGTGCGCGCCCCAGTTTGGCATCCTGACACATTTCAACAATCCGTGTTGAAAATAAATCTGAGGATGTGATTGATTGAACATGAATTTGACATCTGTACTGTAATGAGGCTCTGTAATTGGATAAACCGTGTATCTGAGGTCACAGATGACTGCAGACCATTAGACAGATGAGGGACATCCAACCCTTACCTCAACCCTAACCCTAGCCTCAGCTCTCTGCCTTCGTCGATCCCTCCCAATGAAACCGGCCCAATGTTCTACCCTCTTCAGACCAGACTGACTTGCAATATACAGACAGAGAAGGAAGTTGCAATAGGCCCGTGCAACCCAAGGTTTGACACCAACAGAAATCCTCTCAACCCTAACCCTCAACTCTAACCCTAACCCTCAACTCTAACCCTAACCCTAACCCTCAACCCTTACCTCAACTCTAACACAAGCCTCAACCCTAACCCTAACCCTAGCCTCAACCCCAACCCTAGCCTCAACCCTAACCCTAGCCTCAGCTCAGGTGTTACTTGGCATGGTATGGTATGATGAGTGTACCTCCCACTGAAACCCAGACATCTAGTTTGAACCCCACAGTGCTGTGATGATCAGACCCAGAGACAGAGACCCAGAGCTCAGACCAGTCCAACCCAGGGGAAGAGGCCTCCACCCTGGCCTTCTCCACCTCCCCCTCCCCTGGAGAGACAGCAGGTGCCCTTTAAAACTGACAGGCTTTTCTTCTCCAGTCTCACCCAGGCTCTCAGGGATCATTACTGAACTGTTAGTCCCAGGGGTCCACTGTTCTGTTCGGTGGTGGGTAGGAGGGCTCAGTAAGTCAGTTCAGTACTGGATATGAATAAGAATGGAGAAGAAAGGAGGTTAAGTGTGTGAAATCGTAGCATTGTAATGCTTCTCTGAAATACAAGTATATAATAGTGTTTTCAAATGGCTTATGTTGTTGCCTTGGCAAGACAATGACAAAGGTGTTGGCTGATGCAGAAACAGACTGGTACTCAGCAGGCTGTAATTGGATCACTAGGTGCACTCTACAGTATCACATATGCTGCTTCTCTGTGTGCTCCCGACATACGACTAACAGAACACCTCCATCTCTATCTGGTGGGACTTGGGAATGGTAGGGACTTGGGAATGGTAGAAACTTCGGAATGGTAGGGACTTGGGAATGGGAGGGACTTTGGAATGGTACGAACTTCGGAAAGGTAGGGACTTGGGAATGGGAGGGACTTGGGAATGGTAGCGACTTAGGAATGGTAGGGACTTGGGAATGGTAGGAACTTGGGAATGGTAGGAAATTCGGAAAGGTAGGGACTTGGGAATGGTAGTGACTTCTGAAAGGTAGGGACTTGGGAATGGTAGGGACTTGGGAATGGTAGGGACTTGGGAATGGTAGGGACTTAGGAATGGTAGGGACTTGGGAATGGTAGGAACTTCTGAAAGGTAGGGACTTGGGAATGGTAGGAGCTTGGGAATGGTAGGGACTTGGGAATGGTAGGAACTTCGGAAAGGTAGGGACTTGGGAATGGTAGTGACTTCTGAAAGGTAAGGACTTGGGAATGGTAGGGGCTTGGGAATGGTAGTGACTTCTGAAAGGTAGTGACTTCTGAAAGGTAGGGACTTGAGAATGGTAGTGACTTCTGAAAGGTAGGGACTTGGGAATGGTAGGGGCTTGGGAATGGTAGGGACTTGGGAATGGTAGGAACTTCGGAAAGGTAGGGACTTAGGAATGGTAGGAAATTCAGAATGGTGGGGACTTGGGAATGGTAGGAATTTGGGAATGGTGGGGACTTGGGAATGGTAGGGACTTGGGAATGGTAGGGACTTGGCTGTGGGAAGAGTCTAGCTTTTGTGATACTGACTCACCACATAGACACCTAGTTATTCCTGTACAGTATGCATAGGTTTAAGACTCTTCTGTCTCCCACCCCATAGACACCTAGTTATTACTGTACAGTATACATAGGTTTAAGACTCTTCTGTCTCCCACCCCATAGACACCTAGTTATTCCTGTACAGTATGCATAGGTTTAAGACTCTTCTGTCTCCCACCCCATAGACACCTAGTTATTACTGTACAGTATACATAGGTTTAAGACTCTTCTGTCTCCCACCCCATAGACACCTAGTTATTCCTGTACAGTATACATAGGTTTAAGACTCTTCTGTCTCCCACCCCATAGACACCTAGTTATTCCTGTACTGTGTACATAGGTTTAAGACTCTTCTATCTCTTCCCTGTTCAGGTGAATGGCAGGGACTACTCCAAGGCCAGCCATGACGAGATGGTGGAGGTCATCAGAAGAGACCCCATTGTGGTGCAGGTCGTCCGTCGCCATGGCAACCCCGCACACTCACATCAGACATTACAGGAAGTTCACATGGTGGACGTGTGCACGCAGACGGACATCACTTTTGAACACATCATGGCCCTGGCTAAGCTGAGGCCTGCTACTCCACCTGTACCCGACATCTGCCCCTTTCTGCTGTCAGACAGGTGAGGGGCGTCTAATCCTAACCCTAACCTTAACATTAACCTTATCCCTTACCCTGACCCTAGCCTTAAAACTTACCCTAACCTTAACATTAACCTTATCCCTTACCCTAGCCTTAAAACTTACCCTAAACTTAACATTAACCTTATCCCTTACCCTAGCCTTAAAACTTACCGTAACCCTAGCCTCAACCCTAACCCTCAACTCTAACCCTAACCTGTTATCTGCCCCTTCCTGCTGTCGGTCATGTTGCCATAGCGATAACCTCACTAGGGGTTAATATACAGGGAGCCAGGATTTGAGAACCATTGTTGTAGAACTCTGTCTGAGTAATACGTGTCCTGTATGTGACTCATGGGTTTGGCCTGAATTTTCTGCCGGAACTTTCTAATAGATAACCCCTTTATTCAGAGAGAACGTGGGTTACCCCTTGAATATGAATGAATAACATGTGGATAATGTAATAATATGTGCCATTAGTAGACACTTTTATCCAAAGTGACTTACTGTGGTGAATGTCTACATTTGTATGAGTGTCCCCTTGGATAGTTCTCCTCAAGATGGAGATGCTTTATTATGGGTTACATCAACCTGATGTGGTTGATCAGAGCCTCTACTGTATCATGGAGGACAGCAGCATTACAGCCCCCTCCCCAGTACAGCTGATCACATCCCTTTAATGTCATTAGGATGCTCTCCAACTGGCATGTAATCATTGCGTCTGCAGTGCAGCCAGACTGCTGCATCCATTCCCTTTAAGAGTTTACAAGGTGATTAAAAACAAACGGAGTGACTGTTATACAGCGCTACGTTCATTCTCAGTCTATTTATAGGTCTTTACTGGGCCAGAAATGAAATACATTATGTCCTATAAACTACAAATCACCCGTTCCCTGGTCTGTGATACGGCTGATAAGGGGGAGGCAGAATGGATGCTGTTGTGATTCTAAACAACAGAGATGTTACTGTGGGCTGGTTATACCAGGGCTGACATGTCTCTGTATAGGTGCCAGGTAACCATCTGTTAATCAATCAATTACAGAGGAGACAAAGCTGTCTTTTCACAGCTTCTGTCACTTACATGGGTTTTTTGTCTTGTTAAAATGTGTCCATGTTTAAAATGAAACGATGTGTGTATAGATCCCTGTCATTAGTTGCTTTCCTGGAGGTTGTAAAATGGATTTTATGTTAGCGACCAATATGCACAACACAGGGAGAAAGGTGTTGAAACCAGCTTGCAACTCACACATCTCCTCTTCCCCCTCTCTCTTCCTCTCATTCTGTCTCTCCTCAGCTGTCACTCCATCCACACCATGGAGCATGAATTCTACGAGTGTCCAGAGTACCTCTCCAACACCCCAGCTGAAGTGGACAGGCCAGAGGAGTTTGAGTATGAGGTAAATCAATATGGAGCCACACAAGTTCCTGCGATGACAATTCTCCCACAGCGGTTATATTGACAAGTCATCTGTCTCTTGGTCAAATACAGTGTTCCCTACTTATTCACTGCAAAGATAATTACAAACACGTCTCCCCCGTAGCTCATTATGTCATCGCAATGATAAAGATTAAAATACCGGCATGAATCTTATTACCTCAATTTGGTATGTTTTCCCTATAAACAATGACACTTTTCAGATACAGTTGGAGTGTTGAAAAATAGCCTGTCTGGGAGGCTGGGTGGAGATTGTAATTTGTGTCAGAGAGGCAGTGACCGTGGGAGACGTGAGGTGATGGGTGACGTGGTAGTGTGTGTGTTTGTGCAGTGGTGCTGCTCGTATAATGGGTGCCCGTGGTTCGCTGCACAGGATTCTGGGTCATTAGTGTTCCTCTGCTGTCAGCTGTGGTTTAACGGCCACTTCTGACTAAATGGATGGATGTCTCTCTGTGTGAGAGAGGGATGAGAGACAGCGTGAAGTTCGAGCACACACTCACAGACACACACACACAAGTGCACACACAGTCACACACACTCGCAGGCAGGTGGACACACACGCACACACACACACACACACACAGTCTGGCCAGCCCAACTGAGGCAGGGTCAGTGTCAGGTCGTGACCTGATTACTGTTGTTATGGCTACTCCTTCCCCTCACACAGCTGGCCCTCAGTTACTCTTTGTTCAGTCAAGTGTATCTAACTGTACCCTGAATGCCCTTGCTCCTCAGTAGCCCCGGCAGCTCAGGAACATTAGCTGTGAAGGATGTGTTTAGCCTGGCTTCACACTACTGCCGTGTAACTTAAGGACAGCTACAGGGCAGCTGTGGGAGGTTTTTCTTCCCAGTGGCTCGCTATAAAAACAACACACAGATACAGATGATCTTCTAATCAAGACTAGCGTGGTCTCTCTAACCTCAGTACATCCACAGATTATTACTAGGTCCCGTGCTGACGAGTATAAGGTTGTGTCCTGTAGCCCTATAAGAGTTAATGTACTGTCTGCACGACACACTGTGATTTGTCACTCTAGGAGGGAGTCTCTAATCTAAACTCAAACGTCTACAGATTACAAGGTTGTGTCCTGTACTACTCAGTGGGATTGTTCTCTCTAGTAATGCCCTCTGGCAGTAGTGAGCTAGTGTTCTCTGATCTCTCAGTACATGGTAGTTAATCAACAGTGATGGTGCGTTCGTGTCAACCACTTTTCTCGACCGTTCTGACCCTGTTCTAAACTGTGTGGAAGTGTGGAGTCTACTCGCCAATAACAGCTGAGTCCTAGTCAAAAGTGCCCTCCCTCCTCTGTTTGTCCTCTGTTTGTTGTAGCTAGATGTCAAATAAATTAATATTTGTTTTAAAATCTTCCCAACTGCCAGCCAGAATCCTTTGGAAATTAGGCCATCCCTTTAATTAGGCTATCCCTTTAATTAGCCTATCCCTTTAATTAGGCTATCCCTTTAATTAGGCTATCCTTTTAATTAGCCTATCCCTTTAATTAGGCTATCCCTTTAATTAGCCTATCCCTTTAATTAGGCTATCCCTTTAATTAGGCTGTCCCTTTAATTAGGCTATCCCTTTAATTGGGCTATCCCTTTAATTGGGCTATCCTTTTAATAAGCCTATCCCTTTAATTAGCCTCTCTTTTTAATGAGGGTATCCCTTTAATTAGGCTATCCCTTTAATGAGGTTATCCCTTTAATTAGGGTATCCCTGATGTAGTCCCTTCTTTTGACCCCCTGCCATCCAACTGTAACTCCACACGTAAAATAACTTTGGCAGAGCAAAATGTCAAACTGTAAAATTATATCTTTCTGTTTCTTCCCAACACAGCAGTGACCAAACAGACAGGGGTTAATACACCTGCAACATTAAGGGAACACGCTGTGTAGTAAATGCCATCAGTGCCACCATCAAAGACATCCCCAGTGGGACACCCATCTGTGTTTTATTTGATATGAGGTTTTAGTGCTATTGATGTACAGACCACCCTCTGGGCAGTGGACATGTGTTACCATGGTGAGGGGAGATTAGGAACCACACAACAAGAATAAGCAAAGACCACAGGAGGTGGAATGTCATTTATCAGACAATAATTCAACATCAATTGCAGTCTTAACTGGTGTGGAATGGTGCAGCTTTAGTACCAATGTCACAGCATGTCATGGTGATACTGGGTTACTTGTTGAATTTGTTTGAGTGATACAGTTGGTTTACATTTAAATACACACAAACACACACACACACACACACACAGTCACGTTCTGATCTTAGTTCCTTTGTTTTAGTATGGTCAGGGCGTGAGTTGGGGTGGGCAGTCTATGTTTGTTTTTCTATGTTGGTTTTTGTGTTCGGCCTAGTATGGTTCTCAATCAGAGGCAGGTGTAGTTAGTTGGGGTGGCAGGGTAGCCTATTGGTTAGAGCGTTGGACTAGAAAGGCTGCAAGTTCAAACCCCCGAGCTGACAAGGTACAAATCTGTTATTCTGTCCCTGAACAGGCAGTTAACCCACTGTTCCTAGACCAGTTAACCCACTGTTCCTAGACCAGTTAACCCACTGTTCCTAGGCCATCATTGTAAATAGGAATTTGTTCTGACTAGCCTAGTTAAATAAAGGTAAATTTAAAAAAAAGTTGTCTCTGATTGAGAATCATACTTAGGTAGCCTTTTCCCACCTGGGTTTCGTGGGTGTTTATTTTCTGTCTTTGTGTATTGTTGCCAGACAGGACTGTTTCGGTTTTCCTTCGTTCACTTTATTGTTTTTGTATTTTCTGTGTTCAGTTGTGATTCATTAAATATTTAATCATGAACACTTACCACGCTGGGTTTTGGTCCTCCGATCCTTCTCGCTACGTCCTCCTCAGAAGAGGAGGACAAGATCCGTTACACACACACACACACACACACACACACACATACACACATACACACACACACACACACACACACACACACACACAGACACACACACACACACACACACACACACACACACACACACACACACACATACACACATACACACATACACACACACACACACACACACACACACACACACATATTACATCACCCTTTGCAGAGACTTACTGGAGAACTGTGTGTTACTCCCTATGAGCTGTTGATCAACATGTTAGTCTCAGTAAAGTTGAGGCACCAAAGTATGTGTCAGTTAAAGGGGGATTTCTCCCTGGGGGAATCTGGGCTTGTTTTCATCATGTCTGAGGCATTTATAGGACAGTGATATGTGTTTCACACATACAGTGGGGCAAAAAAGTATTTAGTCAGCTACTAATTGTGCAAGTTCTCCCACTTCAAAAGATGAGAGAGGCCTGTAATTTTCATCATAGGTACACTTCAACTATGACAGACAAAATTAGAATTTTTTTTTCATAAAATCACATTGTAGGATTTTTAATGAATTTATTTGTAAATTATGGTGGAAAATAAGTATTTGGTCAATAACAAAAGTTTATCTCAATACTTTGTTATATACCCTTTGTTGGCAATGACAGAGGTCAAATGTTTTCTGTAAGTCTTCACGAGGTTTTCACACACTGTTGCTGGTATTTTGGCCCATTCCTCCATGCAGATCTCCTGTAGAGCAGTGATGTTTTGGGGCTGTTGCTGGGCAACACGGACTTTCAACTCCCTCCAAAGATTTTCTATGGGGTTGAGATCTGGAGACTGGCTAGGCCACTCCAGGACCTTGAAATGCTTCTTACGAAGCCACTCCTTCGTTGCCCGGGCGGTGTGTTTGGGATCATTGTCATGCTGAAAGACCCAGCCACGTTTCATCTTCAATGCCCTTGCTGATGGAAGGAGGTTTTCACTCAAAATCTCACGATACATGGCCCCATTCATTCTTTCCTTTACACGGATCAGTCGTCCTGGTTCCTTTGCAGAAAAACAGCCCCATAGCATGATGTTTCCACCCCCTTGCTTCACAGTCCTCCAAACACGACGAGTTGAGTTTTTACCAAAAAGTTCTGTTTTGGTTTCATCTGACCATATGACATTCTCCCAATCTTCTTCTGGATCATCCAAATGCTCTCTAGCAAACTTCAGACGGGCCTGGACATGTACTGGCTTAAGCAGGGGGACACGTCTGGCACTGCAGGATTTGAGTCCCTGGCAGCGTAGTGTGTTACTGATGGTAGGCTTTGTTACTTTGGTCCCAGCTCTCTGCAGGTTATTCACCAGGTCCCCCCTCTGTGGTTCTGGGATTTTTGCTCACCGTTCTTGTGATCATTTTGACCCCACGGGGTGAGATCATGTGTGGAGCCCCAGATCGAGGGAGATTATCAGTGGTCTTGTATGTCTTCCATTTCCTAATAATTGCTCCCACAGTTGATTTCTTCAAACCAAGCTGCTTACCTATTGCAGATTCAGTCTTCCCAGCCTGGTGCAGGTCTACAATTTTGTTTCTGGTGTCCTTTGACAGCTCTTTGGTCTTGGCCATAGTGGAGTTTGGAGTGTGACTGTTTGAGGTTGTGGACAGGTGTCTTTTATACTGATAACAAGGTCAAACAGGTGCTATTAATACAGGTAACGAGTGGAGGACAGAGGAGCCTCTTAAATAAGAAGTTACAGGTCTGTGAGGGCCAGAAATCTTGCTTGTTTGTAGGTGACCAAATACTTATTTTCCACCATAATTTGCAAATAAATTCATAAAAAATCCTACAATGTGATTTTTTTCCCATTTTGTCTGTCATAGTTGAAGTGTACCTATCATGAAAATTACAGGCCTCTCTCATCTTGGTGGCTGACTAAATACTTTTTTGCCCCACTGTAACTGCCCAGGAGGAAGGCAGGTCACACTCTGAATGATACACCCTATGACAGCTTCCGGTGTATTGATGGTGGGGGGGCGAAATCTGAAAATGAATGTAATCCTACTTTGTGGTTTTTCATGAAGGCTCTATGTTAAACTGATCACACTATAAGGCTCTATGTTAAACTGATCACACTATAAGGCTCTATGTTAAACTGATCACACTATAAGGCTCTATGTTACACTGATCACACTATAAGGCTCTATGTTAAACTGATCACACTATATGTGTTTGTGGATGTAGATGTGGTTGTCCTTGTTGGACAGGGCCAGTGGACGTCTTTCAGCGATGTTCCTATCGTCCAATTCATTGCTAAATATACAAGCATTGTTTCCAGTCTCGTAAAGACTACAACTTGTGTTGGGTGGTGCTTCGTGGTCTGGCTCCTGTCCCTTCTCCAATAAGTTTTTTTTTTAAAGATACTATATCAACAATTCTATTTTTACTTCTAATTGAGAATCTTCCGTTTTGCTGTGAAGGGAAAAAATCAATGGTATCTCATCATGTCTCAGCTGGCGTCGAAATGGATTTCCTAACAGTCCAGTCTGATAATCCCTCTGGTAATCTTTGGTCACCGCATCATTCTTGATAGCCGCAAGCCACTAGGAGAATCAGGGTGAATCTCTGGTAGGTAGAACAGTGAAGGTAACACATTTTTGCGTTTGTTGTACAGAGCACAGCAAGGCACAGAACGCCACATGGGCATGATAACAAACAATAGTGAAAAACAAAAGTTTACAAAGTAATGTTCTGAGATTACTCTGTGTTGGTCATTCGAGGTAAACAATGGCATTATTCAAGTTTGTGGGCACGCCCCCTCTACCTAGCAGGCGGTATCAGCATTCGCTATGAATGCTGGACTTTGTAGTTCGCTATGAGCAGACAATACACATTAAGTCAAAACTTCCCGATACTAACAGTGAAATGAAACTGCCAGAGTTCTAGCTAGATAATTGTGATGTTTATGATGAAAACATCATGTTGTTAATATAGTCATGGCTATATGCCATGGCAAGGCCAGGGTGACATTCCCCTTTCATGAACAACTGGAACAAGGCTTGAAGGGACTGGTGTCTGAACCCCACTAGAGTGAATGGTGAATATTTCCTCACTGTGGTAACCACAGCCTACTCAGCAACGGGGATCAACACTGGCTCCAAGCTGAATATCCTCAGTAAAAATGACCAGAGGGCCTTAATATTGGAAGCGTCCGATTTTGAGTGCTTCTGTATAATTATCTCATACTTATCTCACTTTTGAAAAGGATAATTCACCCTTCTGTGTCACTAACCTAATTCCTATACGATGAATGAAGTCAGTACCGTATGTTCTTGGCAACAAGCTCAGTGACAATTCTCAGAGAGTAAGCTCAGAGTATTCATAAAGCATTTCAGAGAGGGCTGATCTAGGATCAGATCCCCCCTGCCCATTAATTATAAACTGAAAGCCTAAACTGATCCTAGATCAGCACTCCTACGCTGAGACGTTTTTGGAATATGGGCCCAACAAGGTCATTATGAAGTCTGTGCCGGTAACACATCTCTGTTGGACTCTCCTCCTCCTCTCCTCTCCTCCTCCTTCTCTCCTCCTCCTATCCTCTTTCTCTCCTCTCCTAATCCTCTCCTCCTTCTCTCCTCCTCTCCTCTCCTTCTTCTCTGCTCTCATCCTCCTCTCCTCCTTCTCTGCTCTCTTCCTCCTCTCCTCTCTCCTCCTCTCCTTCTTCTCTGCTCTCATCCTCCTCTCCTCCTTCTCTGCTCTCTTCCTCCTCTCCTCCTTCTCTGCTCTCCTCCTCCTCTCCTCCTTCTCTGCTCTCCTCGTCTCCTCCTCTTCTCCATTGTGAATTCTGTCTCTATAGCAGGTAGAGCTCTGTCGGCTCAACAGTCAGGAGAAGTTGGGTCTGACGCTGTGCTATCGGACTGACGATGAAGAGGATACAGCTATCTACGTCAGCCACGTAAGAACCACCACCACCATCAGCATCCTTAGGAGCCATGGGCCCAATTCAGACTTAGGAAATGTACGGCTTTCCTACGCACTTCTCAGTAGCTGATAATCAGACTTCATGCAGGTGTTAACAGGCTTTGCAGGCGTGGCTTCCTAGCTGAATACATTTAATTCAACTGCTGAAAAAAACTCCCACTTGCTGTCCATCAGATTTTCCTGTGGAGTTTTCGTTTAATAGGGGTTTCAGTACATTTATGTATAACCAACCATTCCTTTAAAGTTGGTGTACCTTATATTATAATTTTCTCGACAGGCTCACTAGAATAGATGGAGAGAACGGTTCAGAATATTAGGAATCAATGAAAGAAAACCATATATTGTAAATACATGCATATTCGTGTCCTGTTCACCACCAATTGGTTGATTTGAAAATACTCTGATCTTGTATATTATTTAGGGTTAGGAAAGTATTTATGAATAATTTCATAAAAGTTTGGCGAGCCTTTGATTCATTCTTAAAGTTTCCATATTCACTTGTTCAATTCATGACATATTGAAAGGTGAGAAAAGTGTACAACAGGGGTGGAACAGTAGTCCTATAAATCTACTGTAATAATCCTCACTGATCATAGAACCGTGATGACAGCGGTCCAGTCGTGGTGAACCGTGCACCAGGGTCCAGGTTTAACCCGCTACGTGTGCTCTGAGTTCCAGAATTGATTCAAATAGGCTACGTCCTAAATTACTGCACAGCTTGTAATACGTTAGCCTAATATGCTCTACTATTGCTAGCAATCCTCAGGAACAAACACATGAATGTGACAGAGGAAGGTTTAACTAACGACGTAGTGGAATGATGCAAAATGTAAGGAAACAAACACTAAAGGGACAGTTGTAAATGAATGTGAGTTTACCTGAAGGTGTTTACCGATAGTCCTTAATATTTAACATGATACAAGTTGCAAAAAACACAGTGAACAGTCCAGGCATATAATTAAAACATTCTAGGAATCCTAAATCAACTCGGTAGCTATGTTTCAGTTTGCTGCCATATGACTGGTTTCACATTTGTCTCCAGTGATCATAAGGTGAAATGGAACTAAAACAATGTTATATTTGAAATGGCTTATTCATTCACTGCATATCCATCGCCAAACCCACTGGCTCCAGGTCATCTATAAGTCTTTGCTAGGTAAAGCCCCACCTTATCTCAGCTCACTGGTCACCATAGCAACACCCACCCGTAGCACGCGCTCCAGCAGATATATTTCACTATATACACCAAAGCCAACACTTCCTTTGGCCACCTTTTCTTCCAGGTCTCTGCTGCTGGAGTCTTATATCTCCCTCTCTTACTTTAATCATCAGCTGTCAGAGCAGCTTCCCGATCACTGTACCTGTACACAGCCAATCTGTAAATAGCACACCCAACTACCTCATCTCCATATTATTACTTACCCTCTTGCTCTTTTGCACCCCAGTATCTCTACTTGCACATCATCATCTGCACATATATCACTCCAGTATTAATTGTAATTATTTTCTCCCCTAGGGCCTGTTTATTTCCTACCTCCCTACTCTTCTACATTTGCACACACTGTACATAGATGTTTCTATTTTTCTTTTATTTTGTGTTATTGACTGTACGTTTGTTTATGTGTGACTCTGTGTTGTTGTTTTTGTCGCACTGCTTTGCTTTACCTTGGCCAGGTCACAGCTGTAAATGAGAACTTGTTCTCAACTGGCCTACCTGGTTAAATAAAGGTTAAATAAAATAAATGAACATTTTTAAAATATCAATCAAATTCCCGTCAATCAAATGTATTTATAAAGCCCTTTTTACATCAGCCGATGTCACAAAGTGCTACACAGAAACCCAGCCTGAAACACCAAACGGCAATAGGTCTTATAAATTGGTCTTATCAATAGGTCTTATCAATAGGTCTTATCAATAGGTCTTATCAATACGTCTTATCAATAGATATTATCAATAGGTCTTATCAATAGGTCTTATCAATAGGTCTTATCAATAGGTCTTATCAATAGATATTATCAATAGGTCTTATCAATTGGTCTTATCAATAGGTCTTATCAATAGGTCTTATCAATAGGTCTTATCAATAGGTCTTATCAATAGATATTATCAATAGGTCTTATCAATAGGTCTTATCAATAGGTCTTATCAATTGGTCTTATCAATAGGTCTTATCAATTGGTCTTATCAATAGCTCTTATCAATAGGTCTTATCAATAGGTCTTATCAATAGGTCTTATCAATAGGTCTTATCAATAGATATTATCAATAGGTCTTATCAATAGGTCTTATCAATAGGTCTTATCAATAGATATTATCAATAGGTCTTATCAATAGGTCTTATCAATAGATATTATCAATAGGTCTTATCAATAGATATTATCAATAGGTCTTATCAATAGGTCTTATCAATAGGTCTTATCAATAGATATTATCAATAGGTCTTATCAATAGGTCTTATCAATAGATATTATCAATAGGTCTTATCAATAGATATTATCAATAGGTCTTATCAATAGGTCTTATCAATAGATATTATCAATAGGTCTTATCAATAGGTCTTTTCAATAAGTGTTATCAATAGGTCTTATCAATTCGTACATGACAGTACGTGGGGAATGGTGTTATTTCTATCTGAACAAAGAAAGTAGATGTTTTTACACTTGGAACTGACAAGTTGCTCGACCACATTCATTCATTTCGTGGTGCATAAGGGTGGTGGAATTGTGAGGGAATTATGTCAAGGTCAGAATACGGTGTATCTGTAGACACACCTCCGCTACACCTTCATTTCTTTCATCTTACACACAAACAAATAGCGAATAAATAGTGTGCTATCCTCATGCTTAAATTCAAGGTCAGAATACGCATGGAGAGAAAAGTGCATAAAAAAGGGAATTATGTTCCATGAATGCGCGCTTAACTCTGGTCGGAATTCCCCGTTAGGAGACTCGATCTTCCCCAGAGAAGTGTCCTGTTTGGTGGGACACAGATCTATCCATGCCTCCCTCCTGAGTCTGGTTCTCTGGTACACGGTCATATGACAAACTGCACTCCCAAGGAAGGGCTTGGTTAACAGGAAGAGCTTGGTTAACAGGAAGGGCTTGGTTAACAGGAAGAGCTTGGTTAACAGGAAGAGCTTGGTTAACAGGAAGGGCTTGGTTAACAGGAAGGGCTTGGTTAACAGGAAGGGCTTGGTTAACAGGAAGAGCTTGGTTAACAGGAAGAGCTTGGTTAACAGGAAGGGCTTGGTTAACAGGAAGGGCTTGGTTAACAGGAAGAGCTTGGTTAACAGGAAGGGCTTGGTTAACAGGAAGAGCTTGGTTAACAGGAAGAGCTTGGTTAACAGGAAGGGCTTGGTTAACAGGAAGGGCTTGGTTAACAGGAAGGGCTTGGTTAACAGGAAGGGCTTGGTTAACAGGAAGGGAAGAGACACGGTGTGTTAGAATAAATCAAAGAAGGAATCCCACCACATAATCAATTACCTTTTACAGTCAGAAGCAATTAAAAGATAACTGTGAATTCCCATTTGATATCGTATAATGTTGTGGAATATTGACTGACTTCAACTGAATTAGAAGGTGTTAAGGAATGAGGAGGTGTTTGAATGTTTGCCAATAATATCTCTTTCGCTCCAAATGAACCATGCATGGAGAGAGAGGAGAGGAAAGCAAGAGAATGAACCATGCATGGAGAGAGAGGAGAGGAAAGCAAGAGAATGAACCATGCATGGAGAGAGAGGAGAGGAAAGCAAGAGAATGAACCATGCATGGAGAGAGAGGAGAGGAAAGCAAGAGAAGTTTGAAATACTCCCCTCGTTCTGTTCAATATTCTAATTGAGGATTTTAATTAGTCCACAGTGAGTGACACCCTTCCTTCCTCCTCCTGCAGAGTGTAAAATGACACATATTCCCACCACCGCCTCTGCATACCAAAGACTGAAACAAAGAGCTGAAACAGACAGCTGAGTGGAAATAATGTCTCTCAGACTAAAGTAAAGCTAAAGCTCTCATTCTGGTGGTGTCTGGGGGGGGAAACTGGGGGGGGGGGGGGGTGGTTTGTATGTGTGTGTGTGTGTGTGTGTGCGGTATTGCCTTGCTCTTACACCAGCTTCCTCTTCAATAAGCTGAAGCGTTACCTCAGGTAAAGTAGGAACAGCACCTGCAGTTGCCTCATACCCCTCTAACATCATGTTATAAACCTAAACAGTATATCTGTATATCTTTTTGATTCCAGTACATGCTAATGAGCCTCAATCAAATGTATTTCTGTGTATAATGTTGGTGTCACTTTCCTTGTGGAAGCACAGGTCTGTTTTCCTGGTTGGTTTTGAACACCTACGTATAGCTCTTGATCTTGACTCTGAGAACTACAAAGCGTTTGAAGTAATTGCAGAGAAATGGAAGCGGTATTGAAATCATACCAAGTAGATTAGATTCCCTCAAAAACGTATCCACAGGGATTGCCTGTGAAAAATATGAAATGTTATTATTGAAATTAGAAATGTCTACACATTTTCAGCTGAATCATTCCTGACTTATTAATACACTTCCAATGTTAATTTTCTCTTGCCGAGCTCCTTATTTTGATGTTCAGTTCTTTGATGAAAGAAATGCTTGTTTTTTGTAACTGAAATTCAAAGGTAGGAAGAAAAAACTCTGAACACATATCGTCAAGGGAACGATTTGAGATTTGATACAAGCACTCCCCAAAAACTGAAAACAAAATAATGAGAAAATCAATAAATGCTGAAATGAGTTTTCTCATGAAGATTCATTCCCTTTTCTTAAACCAGGCGGGAAGATGGTTGTTGACACCAACATCAGTGTTATCTTGGTGGACAGCTACCACACTAATAAACTACAATCCATACTGTCATATTTCAAACTATATATTGCGACCCAAATGGCACCCTATACTCTATATAGTACACTACTAGAGCCCTATGGACCATGCTCAAAAGTAGTGCACTATTTAGGGAATAGGGTGCCATTGGGGACACACGTCCTATTACCATGTGATGATGAGCTCAATGGAAGTTTTGAGGAATGGTTGGATGCTCGGCGTTGTATTGTTGAACTAATATATTCAGATGGGGATCTTCACAAGAAGAGAAAGCAATGAAGGTGTTTGATAATGATCCACCAGACAGTGGCAATGGCAACAGTAGTGTTTGGGCATCCAGCTGCCTGTTCTAGCAGACAGTGACATGGCAACAGTAGTGTTTGGGTATCCAGCTGCCTGTTCTAGCAGACAGTGACATGGTAACAGTAGTGTTTGGGTATCCAGCTGCCTGTTCTAGCAGACAGTGACATGGTAACAGTAGTGTTTGGGCATCCAGCTGCCTGTTCTAGCAGACAGTGACATGGCAACAGTAGTGTTTGGGCATCCAGCTGCCTGTTCTAGCAGACAGTGACATGGCAACAGTAGTGTTTGGGCATCCAGCTGCCTGTTCTAGCAGACAGTGACATGGCAACAGTAGTGTTTGGGCATCCAGCTGCCTGTTCTAGCAGACAGTGACATGGTAACAGTAGTGTTTGGGTATCCAGCTGCCTGTTCTAGCAGACAGTGACATGGCAACAGTAGTGTTTGGGCATCCAGCTGCCTGTTCTAGCAGACAGTGACATGGCAACAGTAGTGTTTGGGTATCCAGCTGCCTGTTCTAGCAGACAGTGACATGGCAACAGTAGTGACTTGGGTATCCAGCTGCCTGTTCTAGCAGACAGTGACATGGCAACAGTAGTGACTTGGGTATCCAGCTGCCTGTTCTAGCAGACAGTGACATGGCAACAGTAGTGTTTGGGTATCCAGCTGCCTGTTCTAGCAGACAGTGACATGGCAACAGTAGTGACTTGGGTATCCAGCTGCCTGTTCTAGCAGACAGTGACATGGCAACAGTAGTGACTTGGGTATCCAGCTGCCTGTTCTAGCAGACAGTGACATGGCAACAGTAGTGTTTGGGTATCCAGCTGCCTGTTCTAGCAGACAGTGACATGGCAACAGTAGTGACTTGGGTATCCAGCTGCCTGTTCTAGCAGACAGTGACATGGCAACAGTAGTGACTTGGGTATCCAGCTGCCTGTTCTAGCAGACAGTGACATGGCAACAGTAGTGACTTGGGTATCCAGCTGCCTGTTCTAGCAGACAGTGACATGGCAACAGTAGTGTTTGGGTATCCAGCTGCCTGTTCTAGCAGACAGTGACATGGCAACAGTAGTGACTTGGGTATCCAGCTGCCTGTTCTAGCAGACAGTGACATGGCAACAGTAGTGACTTGGGTATCCAGCTGCCTGTTCTAGCAGACAGTGACATGGCAACAGTAGTGACTTGGGTATCCAGCTGCCTGTTCTAGCAGACAGTGACATGGTAACAGTAGTAACGTGTGTGTATGGCGTCTGGATTGATTTGTTGTTTTATTTGTTCAGGTTGGACCCAACAGCATTGCTGCCAGGGACGGGCGCATTAGGGAAGGAGATCGAATATTACAGGTACGTATTTTCATCTCAAGAACAATTACATGAGCGCAACCACACACACACACACACACAAGCACACACACACTCACACACACACACTCACACACACATACACACACGCAAGCACACACACTCAAAGGCACCCTCCCTGTAAGCTCTCTTCTAGGAGCAGAGCTGTTGTTGTCTTCGGGCTACAGATCATATGCATATTTAATGGCTACACTTAAGCTGGAAAATGAAAGTCCTTAGTGTTGTTTTCACACAGCAGCACCACATCCTCCCTGGCGGGTCTCTCTCTCTCTGAGAACTGTAGAGCCACCTGGCGGGTCTCTCTCTCTCTCTCTGAGAACTGTAGAGCCACCTGGCGGGTCTCTCTCTCTCTCTCTCTCTCTCTGAGAACTGTAGAGACACCTGGTGGGTCTCTCTCTCTCTCTCTGAGAACTGTAGAGCCACCTGGCGGGTCTCTCTCTCTCTCTCTGAGAACGGTAGAGCCACCTGTCGGTTCTCACTCTCTCTCTGAGAACTGTAGTGCCACCTGGTGGGTCTCTCTCTCTCTCTCTGAGAACTGTAGAGCCACCTGGCGGGTCTCTCTCTCTCTCTGAGAATGGTAGAGCCACCTGGCGGGTCTCTCTCTCTCTCCCTTAGAACTGCAGAGCCAGCTGGCGGGTCTCTCTCTCTCTCTGAGAACTGTAGAGCCACCTGGCGGGTCACATCAGAGGGAGAGAAAGGAGTGTGGAAGTGGGTTTGAGTGTGAGAGTGTGAGAGTGTGTGTGTGTGTGTGTGTTTCTAGTTTTACTATCCTTGTGGGGACCAGAAGTCCTCACAAAGATAGTAAATCAAGGAACATGTGGACAAGTAGGGACATTTCGTTGATCCCCACAAGGAAAACGGCTATTTTAGGTTTTAGGGGTTAGGTTTAGGGTTAGGGTTACAATTAAGATTAGGGTTAGACTTTGAGTCAGTGTTAGGGTTACATTTAGGGTTAGGTAAAGGGTTTAGGGAAAATATAATTTTGAATAGGAATCAATTGTTTGGTACCCACTTGGATAGTAAATTAAACGTGTGTGTGTGTGTGTGTGTGTGTGTGTGCGATGTGTGTTAGCTGTGTTAGGTGTGAACAGAGATTAGAAGTAGTAGTCAGTGATTTCTACACTCTCCCAGTAGTAGCAGTAATGATGTTAGGTGACTGGTGGACCCAAACACTGCACAGTCTCTTCTGATTGGAGGGCTAAGCCCCGGTTGTATTCTGATTGGAGGGCTGAGCCCTGGTGTTCTCTGGGTCCCATTATCTCTCTGTGACAAGCCCATTACTCTGCAGGGGAAAGATGAACGCCACCTGTCACAGTACAGTTAATTGTATGTCTGGATGGGCGTAGTGCTCCGCTGAGACCAGCCTTTCATGAACACCGTGCAGCTCTCTCTCTCTCTCTCGCTCTCTCTCCCATGGCCGTGGCTGGCCCCCACTGCCCTCCATCTTTAATCAATGCAGAGAAGACAGGACACAGAGCAGACCAGACATCCTCTGCCTGCCTGTGAAAGTGTGAATTCATAATTGACTGGAGGTGCTTTTCTCAGAGAGACGGAGAGGTGGAGGGAGAGATTAAAAGGGGGATGGTTTCCTCAAACACTCCATCTTCTGTGATGGAGGAGTTAAGTGAATGACTGTGATGTGCACTGTATAGAGGCGGAAGGGAGTCATTTAAAGGGGGATGGTTTCGTCAGTCAGTTTAATCGCTGTATGTACAATATGTGAGTGAGTGTGTACTGGATACAGTACTTTCTAATCTCTTTGTGTACTAGATACAGAACTTTCTAATCTCTTTGTGTACTGGATACAGTACTTTCTAATCTCTTTGTGTACTGGATACAGTACTTTCTAATCTCTTTGTGTACTAGATACAGTACTTTCTAATCTCTTTGTGTACTAGATACAGAACTTTCTAATCTCTTTGTGTACTAGATACAGAACTTTCTAATCTCTTTGTGTATGTTTTACATAATTTCTTCATTAATTCTTCTTCCGTGATGGAGTTTAGTTGTCAGTGAGTGTAACAGACAGTAACAGGATCTCTTTCTTAATCAGTATGTGTGGACTATATATTTTCTCATCTCTTTACGTGCGTGTTACCAGATCAATGGCTGTGACGTACAGGACAGGCAGGAAGCTTTCACTCTCCTGTCCAATGAGGAGTCCAGGAGTATCGTTCTCCTGGTGACCAGACCAGAGGAGGCGTGGCTGGATGAGGAGCACAATGAACTCCTAGAGGAGCTGAAGATGGAGATCCTTGAGGAGAGGAGGAACGAGGAGGTGCAGAAGACAGGAGGAGGAGAGGAGCAGGTGAGAACAGCCTGGGGAATATAATATGAGATGGACATATTATTTGTCCATTATATACTTAAGAGTTCAAAACATTAGGAACACTTTCCTAATATTGCGTTGCACCCCTCCCAAATAGATCATATTTCAATGTTGAGAGTATAGATGTCCAGATATTGCTATTCTAGACAATACACATGTCCAGATATTGCTATTCTAGACAATACACATGTCCAGATATTGATATTCTAACAGTACAGATGTCCAGATATTGCTATTCTAGACAATACACATGTCCAGATATTGATATTCTAACAGTACAGATGTCCAGATATTGCTATTCTAGACAATACACATGTCCAGATATTGATATTCTAACAGTACAGATGTCCAGATATTGCTATTCTAGACAATACACATGTCCAGATATTGCAATTCTATTGCAATTGCTATTCTAAATGCTTAAGAGCTGGTACTATGATGTGGGCTGATGCATGTTGATAGGCTCTAGTGTTGTAGAATATCTTCCATCTTCTCTACCACAACTCTTTGTTCTCTTTCCAGGCCAAGCAGCTGGAGGAGGATGACGTCATGACAGACACGGCCACGTGTTCCTCCAATACTCAGGACAAAGACAGCGGCTTGGGGACGGGGCGCAACGAGGAGAGCTCCGAACAGGAAGTCCTCCTAGCCCGTGTCCACCGGAGGCCTGCCCAGGGCCTCAGAGACCGATGGAGGGCCAAGCATGGCCAGGGGCTGGGCAGGAGGGTGGTGGTACCCTCGGACACCCAGGGACCCAGGGGTCTGATCCAAGCCCAGGAGGGTGAGGGTGGAGTGGGGTTAGGACTGGAGTGTGACAGCCGCTTCAAGCAGCTCCTGGAGCTCAAGTGCCAGATCCGTAACAGCGGGGAGTGTGGTGTGTACTATAGCAGGAGAAGCACCATCGAGTGCAGCCTGACGGAGCAGAGTGGGGTGGGGGTCAGTGGTGGTGGAGGGATGGAACAGGAGCTGAGGATGTTGAACGATGAGCTGAGGAGTATCGAGCTGGAGTGTCAGAGCATCATGCAGGCCCACCAGCTCCGTAAGAACCAAAGGGATCCCCCCTGCACCCCTATGTGCTCCCCAGGACGAAGCCCCAAACATGGGCGTGAGCAGCATGCCAAGCTGGCCGATATCAACGAGCATCCAGGGGAGAGGCAGTGGGACAGCGACAAGCTAAGGGGGGACAAGGACAGCTCCAGTGCCTATAACACGGCTGAGAGCGCCAGGTCCACTCCTCTAGGCATGGAGAGATCCCCAGACCACTCTCTACAGAGACGCATCAGCCTCACCAACCAGAAGAACCTCCGGAGCACCATGGCAGCCTCCGGCCAGTCCATCTCCATCCCCATCCCAGACAGGTATGTAGACAATCAATCAAATGTGTTTTATTAAGCCCTTTTTAGCCTTGAGTTTAGAAAGGTGGGCCAGCAGCCGGAGGGTTGTCGGTTCCAATCCTGGGTCTTACGTTTCTATTATAGAAAATGGATAATAATGTATTATTATAATCTTCTTTTCAGAGAGCTCCTGAGTGAGACCTCGACCGGGACCACCACACACAGCCGACAGGATCCCAACCCCAGCCCTGGAACCACGGTCATCTCCAGCAGCCCCGACCAGTCCAACCCTTCCCCCTCCGAGTCAGACCCGGCCCTGCCTGCAGACGACGAGCGCTGCGACCACACCAGGAGCCACCGGGGGCCACGCAGGGTCCCTCCCTACCCGTCCCCTTACCACACAGCCCCCCAGCAGGGCGCCTCTCCAGCCCACGCCAGACACCTTCAGAGCTACATGCAGCAGCTCCTCCAGCAGACCTCCAGTCTGGAGACCTACTCCCAGTCCCAGCTCAGCCTCCTCAGCGTCTGCCGGGACCGCTCCACCCGCCCGGGGGAACCACGCCTCGAATGGAAGGTCAAAGTTCGAGCCGACGGGACGAAGTATGTAGCCCGGCGACCGGCGAGGGACCGGATTCTACGAGAACGGGCGCTGAGGATCAGGGAGGAGCGTAGTGGAGGGATGACCACGGATGACGACACTATGTCCGAGATGAAGATGGGGCGGTACTGGAGTAAAGAGGAGAGAAAGCAGCAGCTGGCCAGAGCCAGGGAGCAGAGGAGGAGGAGGGAGTACATGCAGAGGAGCCGGCTGGAGTGTCTCAGAGAGGGCCCTGGGAGCGGGGCCGAGGGCCGTAAAGAGGTCAACATCCTGGAACTCAGCCACAAGAAGATGATGAAGAAACGCAACAAGAAGATCCTGGATAACTGGATGACCATCCAGGAACTAATGAGTCACGGGGCCAGAGCACCTGAGGACCAGGGGACTAAACAAGTACACAATGCCTTCCTGTCTGTTACTACAGTATAGGACCACAGCTCCGGGGTGAAGTTTCCCTGTACACACAGATCTAGGATCATTTAAAACTACCCGGGTCGGGCATTAACCATTTGGACGATAATGAAAAACTGACCTCAGAGCAGTGTCTAGGGACAACCTTGCCCCATCTCTCTCTCTCTCTCTCATCGCGTCCATGCGGTATGACCTTACTTGCCTCGTTCAATGTGGCATTTTTTATAATGGGGAAAATCCTATATTTTTCACACTTTGTAAACTCAGTAACATTTTGTAAACTCTTTTTTTTACACTGGTTGTCGATGCACTGTGAAATGTTTTCTGCAGTTGCTCATTTATGATGTCATGAAACATGTTTCTATCAAAATCAGAATTCTCTGTAAACCACATCATCATCAATCAAGTCAAAGACATCGTGGTACGTTATCATGTTTGCATTGTTTATCCAGCATGGCAGTGATTAACTGTAGTGGTCAGAAATGTACCATATACCTGAGAACAGACACTGGACTCTTGTGCAGAATCCTCCTTGTCTTTTACTGAGGATCGACCATATAACTGCACAACCCTCTAAGACCCATTCAATATGCCAAGCTGGCCTTGTGAGTCAAAACACCACTAAATCTCTGAAGGAGCTTTCATCATTTCTGAAAATGTCAACTCAGAGTTCTCTTGGAAAATTCTGAAGTCCTGAGAATGTCAATAATTCAGTGGTGTCTCAGAGGCTTTCAGTTTCCCAGTTTAAAACAGTCTTGAAGGAAAGGTTCACTAGTCAACAGTTTCTCAGTTTATAACAGTCTTTCTTGAAGGAAGGGTTCACTAGTCAACAGTTTCTCTGTTTAAAACAGTCTTGAAGGAAGGGTTCACTAGTCAACAGTTTCTCAGTTTAAAACAGTCTTGAAGGAAGGGTTCACTAGTCAACAGTTTCTCAGTTTAAAACAGTCTTGAAGGAAGGGTTCATTAGTCAACAGTTTCTCAGTTTAAAACAGTCTTGAAGGAAGGGTTCACTAGTCAACAGTTTCTCAGTTTAAAACAGTCTTGAAGGAGGGTTCACTAGTCAACAGTTTCTCAGTTTAAAACAGTCTTGAAGGAAGGGTTCACTAGTCAACAGTTTCTCAGTTTAAAACAGTCTTGAAGGAGGGGTTCACTAGTCAACAGTTTCTCAGTTTAAAACAGTCTTGAAGGAGGGGTTCACTAGTCAACAGTTTCTCAGTTTAAAACAGTCTTGAAGGAGGGTTCACTAGTCAACAGTTTCTCAGTTTAAAACAGTCTTGAAGGAAGGGTTCACTAGTCAACAGTTTCTCAGTTTAAAACAGTCTTGAAGGAAGGGTTCACTAGTCAACAGTTTCTCAGTTTAAAACAGTCTTGAAGGAAGGGTTCACTAGTCAACAGTTTCTCAGTTTAAAACAGTCTTGAAGGAGGGGTTCACTAGTCAACAGTTTCTCAGTTTAAAACAGTCTTGAAGGAAGGGTTCACTAGTCAACAGTTTCTCAGTTTAAAACAGTCTTGAAGGAGGGTTCACTAGTCAACAGTTTCTCAGTTTAAAACAGTCTTGAAGGAAGGGTTCACTAGTCAACAGTTTCTCAGTTTAAAACAGTCTTGAAGGAAGGGTTCACTAGTCAACAGTTTCTCAGTTTAAAACAGTCTTGAAGGAAGGGTTCACTAGTCAACAGTTTCTCAGTTTAAAACAGTCTTGAAGGGAAGTTTCACTAGTCAACAGTTTCTCAGTTTAAAACAGTCTTGAAGGAAGGGTTCACTAGTCAACAGTTTCTCAGTTTAAAACAGTCTTGAAGGAAGGGTTCACTAGTCAACAGTTTCTCAGTTTAAAACAGTCTTGAAGGGAAGTTTCACTAGTCAACAGTTTCTCCGTTTTAAACAGTCTTGAAGGAAGGGTTCACTAGTCAATAGTTTCTCAGTTTAAAACAGTCTTGAAGGAGGGGTTCACTAGTCAACAGTTTTTCCCCAACATCTCATTGCAAAAGTGATCTCAATGTTTCTCATCAATGGTAATTCAGTATCACTAATGAAAAAAGTGCATTTCTTACTGATTAAATAATTAATTCAAGTGATTTGATTGTTCCCCGAATACATTAAATGTAATTTATAAATACAAAACATATTTATTATTTTGTATTGCTTATTTTCAATTAGTGTACATTTATTAGTATATTCTGCATATTTTCGGACCTGTCTGAAGATCTCTTTGTATTGTCAAAAATAACACAAGTTATTGTCTCTAACGCATTATATTTCACCTAACAGTCCTTTCTGGCATTTGGTGGGGCTTCAAACGGGTGCTTTTCATTGTACACGGCTCTTCTATCTTTGCTCAGTGTTTATCGTCTTCTTTCCAGTAATCGGTAGTTGGTAACTTCATAGGCAGGTCAATGTGTGCTAATTGTGATTTTTGCAAAGGAAATGTGAATAAATTATTGTTTATCTTTATGAAACAAATTGTTGTATTGTGGTTGGTTGGATGCATTTCCTGGTTCCACGTCATAATATTCCAATCAGCATCGTCCCATATCTCATTCAGCATCTACTTCATCCATAACGTTGCTATGAGAGGTCAATCAGCATCCTCCCACATCTCATTCAGCATCTACTTCATCCATAACGTTGCTATGAGAGGTCAATCAGCATCGTCCCACATCTCATTCAGCACCTACTTCATCCATAACGTTGCTATGAGAGGTCAGTCAGCCATTTTGGGACAAACTCCACCAGCTCTAGTCATCAAGCCCTGCAAACGCCTCTGGCTCAAAAGCACTGGCATGTATCCCGTTCTCGTCACGTTTGAAACATGGAGGTTGACATGCGTGTCAGAGTAATATCATGACCCTATCATCTCTGCTCAGTGTCCCTGTTGCACCAGGAAGTGTCAGAGTAATATCATGACCCTATCATCTCTGCTCAGTGTCCCTGTTGCACCAGGAAGTGTCAGAGTAATATCATGACCCTATCATCTCTGCTCAGTGTCCCTGTTGCACCAGGAAGCTGTTTCATTATGCAGTTGAAACGCAGCAGCTGCGTCTCACATCACCTGAAGGATAAACACACCTACATCATGTGGAAGAATAGAAGGCATTCAGAATCAGTTCTGGTGGTGTGTGTTTGGTTTTCAGTAACAAAATGAGGAAAATATTATGGCTTTCATGATCAGGATGCCAGGAAGTGACCTCATTGTGTATGCTTCTTGTATTCACGTAGATATAAATCAATTCAAGTCAATTATTTGTTAGAAGTGAGTTATTCTGTATATGATACATACTGCACATGGATATAAATACACATTTAGAGAGTAAACACCAAGACTTTCTGGCACAATCTACAGAATTATAGATGAATGACTACTCAGAAGTCACAGTCAATTCGTGACAGAAAGAGCATCAAGTAAAAGGCTTCTAAGAGGTTCATTGAATCCTCTGTTGACAGAACACTGACGGTTGAAA
Source organism: Oncorhynchus mykiss (assembly GCF_013265735.2). NCBI lineage: Eukaryota > Metazoa > Chordata > Actinopteri > Salmoniformes > Salmonidae > Oncorhynchus > Oncorhynchus mykiss. The sequence continues at coordinate 11,798,598 of NC_048585.1, forward strand.
TAGAGCAACGCTCTTTCTCTGTAGTGCTACAGCCACTCGCCGCCCAGCTCTGAACGGCATGCTTATTCACGTCAGTGCTCAGAGTCTGAACTCTGTCTTGTGACGCATCGTACTGTGAGTACACAGGCTGTCCAACACAAGGTCATTGGTTTTCTGATGTGGTTGGTCTCCTTTAAAGAGATTCTACAGGTCACAGCATCCTTCAGCTGATTCTGACAGAGATATTGGAGCCAGAAGGGGAGAACGTCAGCAACAGAGGAGTCATTCCGTCAGTCACCTTGGAGTGGATGTTGGTTAGATTAGATAGAAACTGTCTTTCTATGAGAGGTTGAGGATTGGGAGAAAGAACGACTGAGCCCAACGCTCTCAACCTCTTGTTCTCAGATTGCTTCCATTTAGAAATGTCACAAAGTATTCTCACCACATTATCGTTGACATTTTAAGCGCTTAATGTTTTTGTTGTTGTTGTTGCATTTGGATGAATTTGTATTTATTTCATATATTTCTCTATTTCAAATTTAGATTTGAAGGAGATTGGATTTGGAAATTCTCCACCTGATTCATTTGGCCCTATCTACTGACAGCAGAAGGATTTGAATGAAGCAGTCATATTACTAGTCTGTGTAAATGGTTGGCTAGGTGTTGCTACTGGACTGTGTAGCCACAGTCCAACCATTTGGCGTTGCTTCTGGTCTGTGTAAATGGTTGGCTAGGCGTTGCTTCTGGTCTGTGTAAATGGTTGGCTAGGCATTGCTTCTGGTCTGTGTAAATGGTTGGCTAGGCGTTGCTTCTGGTCTGTGTAAATGGTTGGCTAGGCATTGCTTCTGGTCTGTGTAAATGGTTGGCTAGGCGTTGCTTCTGGTCTGTGTAAATGGTTGGCTAGGCGTTGCTTCTGGACTGTGACAGATCCTGATCCACAGACCAAATGTATTCAATTATCTTTGGTAGCACATTGGGGATGAATCATGAATAATACTGTGTGCCACAATTCCACATTTCCACTGCCACTGACTGTCACTGAATCAGACTGACTTACTATTGGCTGCGCTACGGAGAGTAACAGCATGCAATCACAGCAGCGAGATTAGTGACCTGCTGCCACAAGAAAAGGGCAACCAGTGAAGAACAAACACCATGGTAATTACAACCTATATTTATTTATTTAACCTTTATTTAACTTGGCAAGTCAGTTAAGAACAAATTATTATTTACAATGACAGTTGTCAGTTGTGATACAGTCTGGAATCGAACCATGGTCTGTAGTGAAGCCTCTGCACTGAGATGCAGTGCCTCAGACCACTGTGATACAGTCTGGAATCGAACCATGGTCTGTAGTGAAGCCTCTGCACTGAGATGCAGTGCCTCAGACCGCTGTGATACAGTCTGGAATCGAACCATGGTCTGTAGTGAAGCCTCTGCACTGAGATGCAGTGCCTCAGACCGCTGTGATACAGTCTGGAATCGAACCATGGTCTGTAGTGAAGCCTCTGCACTGAGATGCAGTGCCTCAGACCGCTGTGATACAGTCTGGAATCGAACCATGGTCTGTAGTGAAGCCTCTGCACTGAGATGCAGTGCCTCAGACCGCTGTGATACAGTCTGGAATCGAACCATGGTCTGTAGTGAAGCCTCTGCACTGAGATACAGTGCCTCAGACCGCTGCGCCACTCGGGAGCCCTTTATGTTTATTTATTTTCAATTTTGAACTTTAACAATGTTGTACTTTAACAACACTGTATATAGACATAATATGACATTTGAAATGTCGTTATTATTTTGGAACTTGTAATGTTTACTGTTAATTTTGTCTTGTTAATTTAACTTTGTTTATTATATATTTCACTTGTTTGGCAATGTTAACATATGTTTCCCATGTCAATAAAGCACTTAAATCGTAACTGAATTGAGAGAGAGACAGAGATAGAGATAGAAAGAGAGAGAGAGAGAGAGAGAGAGAGAGAGAGAGAGAGAGAAAAGCAGGAGCGAGAGAGAGAGAAAAAAAGACAGAGAGTGTGTGTGTGTGAGAGAGAGAGCGAGAGAGAGAGAGAGAGAGAGAGAGAGAGAGAGAGAGAGAGAGAGAGAGAGAGAGAGGCAGGAGAGGAAGACGCAGTACTTACCTGAGGTAATGTCATGTTCAATGGACCAGCATTGGGGTGTGTCTGGTATCTCTCATGAACTGAAGACAGACAGAGGAGATTGACAGGGACGGGGGGGGATCTCTCTCTCCTAATGCTTTTAATATTGGATGGGATGCCTTTGATCTTCTCTATCACTAAATGGACAGGCATCCCCACGCTCCCGACCCCCATCCCAATCCCACTTTACCTAGTCTGTCTATCAGTCTGTCTGTCAGGATTTATTGGAAGTGTGTGAACAAATGAACAGGGAAAACTACAGTCGACAAGGTAAATGAATAGCTATGGGATATCAGCCTCCACATGTCAAAACACACAGTCATACTTATCACACCTCATATAGGAAGAAGGTTTGTTAATGATTACCTGATGGTAATATTATATTATATATTATATAAACTGGGTGGCTCGGGCTCTGAATGCTGATTAGCTGGCAGACGTGGTATATTATTTTATTTTTTGTTTATTTCACCTTTATTTATCCAGGTAGGCAAGTTGAGAACAAATTCTCATTTACAATTGCGACCTGGCCAAGATAAAGCAAAGCAGTTCGACACATACAACAACACAGAGTTACACATGGAGTAAACAAACATACAGTCAATAATACAGTAGAAAAATAAGTCTATATACAATGTGAGCAAATGAGGTGAGATAAGGGAGGTAAAGGCAAAAAAGGCCATGGTGGCAAAGTAAATACAATATAGCAAGTAAAACACTGGAATGGTAGATTTGCAGTGGAGGAATGTGCAAGGTAGAGATAGAAATAATGGGGTGCAAAGGAGCAACATAAATACATACATATAGTAGGGGGAGAGGTAGTTGTTTGGGCTAAATTATAGATGGGCTATGTACAGGTGCAGTAATCTGTGAGCTGCTCTGACAGCTGGTGCTTAAAGCTAGTGAGGGAGATAAGATTTTCCAGTTTCAGAGATTCTTGTAGTTCGTTCCAGTCATTGGCAGCAGAGAACTGGAAGGAGAGGCGGCCAAAGGAAGAATTGGTTTTGGGGGTGCCCAGAGAGATACACCTGCTGGAGCGCATGCTACAGGTGGGTGCTGCTATGGTGACCAGCGAGCTGAGATAAGGGGGGACTTTACCTAGCAGGGTCTTGTAGATGACCTGGAGCCAGTGGGTTTGGCGACAAGTATGAAGCGAGGGCCAGCCAAGGTCGCAGTGGTGGGTAGTATATGGGGCTTTGGTGACAAAACGGATTGCAATGTGATAGACTGCATCCAATTTATTGAGTAGGGTATTGGAGGCTATTTTGTAAATGACATCGCCGAAGTCGAGGATCGGTAGGATGGTCAGTTTTACAAGGGTGTGTTTGGCAGCATGAGTGAAGGATGCTTTGTTGCGAAATAGGAAGCCAATTCTAGATTTAACTTTGGATTGGAGATGTTTGATGTGAGTCTGGAAGGAGAGTTTACAGTCTAGCCAGACACCTAGGTATTTGTAGTTGTCCACATATTCTAAGTCAGAACCGTCCAGGGTAGTGATGCTAGCCGGTCGGGCAGGTGCAGGTAGCAATTGGTTGAAGAGCATGCATTTAGTTTTACTTGTATTTAAGAGCAATTGGAGGCCACGGAAGGAGAGTTGTATGGCATTGAAGCTCGTCTGGAGGTTTGTTAACACAGTGTCCGAAGAAGGGCCAGAAGTATACAGAATGGTGTCGTCTGCGTAGAGGTGGATCAGAGATTCATCAGCAGAAAGAGCGACATCATTGATGTATACAGAGAAGAGAGTCGGTCCAAGAATTGAACCCTGTGGCACCCCCATAGAGACAACAGGCCCTCCGATTTGACACACTGAACTCTATCAGAGAAGTAGTTGATGAACTAGGTGAGGCAATCATTTGAGAAACCAAGGCTATCGAGTCTGGTGATTGACAGAGTCGAAAGCCTTGGCCAGGTCAATGAATACGGCTGCACAGTATTGTTTATTATCGATGGCTGTTAAGATATTGTTTAGGACCTTGAGCGTGGCTGAGGTGCACCCATGACCAGCTGTGAAACCAGATTGCATAGCGGAGAAGGTATGTTGGGATTCAAAATGGTCGGTAATCTGTTTGTTGACTTGGCTTTCGAAGACCTTAGAAAGGCAGGGTAGGATAGATATAGGTCTGTAGCAGTTTGGGTCAAGAGTGTCCCCCTCTTTGAAGAGGAGGATGACCGCAGCTGCTTTCCAATCCAAGAGAGGTTGAACAGGCTAGTAATAGGGGTTGTAACAATTTCGGCAGATAATTTTAGAAAGAAAGGGTCCAGATTGTCTAGCCCGGCTGATTTGTAGGGGTCCAGATTTTGCAGCTCTTTCAGAACAACAGCTGACTGGATTTGGGAGAAGGAGAAATGGGGAAGGCTTGGGCGAGTTCCTGTGGGGGGTGCAGTGGTGTTGACCGGGGTAGGGGTAGCCAGGTGGAAAGCATGGCCAGCCGTAGAAAAATTATTGTTGAAATTCTCAATTATAGTGGATTTATCAGTGGTGACAGTGTTTCCTATCCTCAGTGCAGTGGGCAGCTGGGAGGAGGTGTTCTTATTCTCCAAGGACTTTACAGTGTCCCAGAACTTTTTTGAGTTTGTGTTGCAGGAAGCAAATTTCTGCTTGAAAAAGCTAGCCTTGGCTTTATCAGACCGTATCAGACTGTATAACACGGGTATGACAAAACATTTATTTTTACTGCTCTAATTACATTGGTAACCAGTTTATAATAGAAATAAGGCACCTCGGGGGTTTGTGGTATATGGCCAATATACCACGGCTAAGGGCTGTGGGTCATGCCTAAGAACAGCCCTTAGCCGTGGTATATTGGCCATATACCCCGGACCCCTCCTACCTTATTGCTTAAATATACCAGGTACAGTACTTAACTACAGTTACACAAATGTGAAATGGAAAATATGGAAAGCTTTTACCGACTCACTCCTCAGAGACCGGCTGTACAGGTCATTATTAACCATTACTCCCAGCTTCTGATTGGCTCTTACAGCGAGACCCCACCCTCAGAGACCGGCTGTACAGGTCATTATTAACCATTACTCCCAGCTTCTGATTGGCTCTTACAGTGAGACCCCGCCCTCAGAGACCGACTGTACAGGTCAGAATTAACCATTACTCCCAGCTTCTGATTGGCTCTTACAGTGAGGCCCCACCCTCAGAGACCGGCTGTACAGGTCATTATTAACCATTACTCCCAGCTTCTGATTGGCCCCACTCCCAGTTGGATATTTGGGTTGAAAATGTGAATTTGACTCTTCACACCCTTTCTCTGTCTCCCTTCTTACCCAGATCTGTCTCATTCAAACTCAAATTCCAACAGTTGAATTGAACTACGTAGCTAGCTACCGTGAATCCATCAGACACTGATGAAACCCCTGGTACTGTGGTTCTCTTTAATCTGCTTCTCTTTGAACCTCTGACGGAACAGTAGAGCAAAGTGAATGGTTCACATGCAGCTGAAAAAGGTGTTTGAATGGACGCTGTGACAGGAGGCTCTGTTGTAAGGCTCTGTGAACTGAACTCATTTCATACTATTGTGCCGGCCCAAACCCACTGTGCTGCCTCTGATATCTTCTCTTCAAAATGTCCTTTCAGCGCTGTTACAGAAACTACTAAAGGAGAACATAGACATATTACAGTTGGGCCATAACAGAGCACGTCTGGCCCTTCAAAGTAGAGGAGAGATAACATCAGCAACATGCACGTCTGGCCCTTCAAAGTAGAGGAGAGATAACATCAGCAACATGCACGTCTGGCCCTTCAAAGTAGAGGAGAGATAACATCAGCAACATGCACGTCTGGCCCTTCAAAGTAGAGGAGAGATAACATCCGCAACATGCATGTCAGTCTCTACTGACTCAAAGTAGAGGAGAGATAACATCAGCAACAGGCATGTCAGTCTCTCCTGACTCAAAGTAGAGGAGAGATAACATCAGCAACAGGCATGTCAGTCTCTCCTGGCTCAAAGTAGAGGAGAGATAACATCAGCAACAGGCATGTCAGTCTCTCCTGACTCAAAGTAGAGGAGAGATAACATCAGCAACAGGCATGTCAGTCTCTCCTGGCTCAAAGTAGAGGAGAGATAACATCAGCAACAGGCATGTCAGTCTCTCCTGACTCAAAGTAGAGGAGAGATAACATCAGCAACAGGCATGTCAGTCTCTCCTGACTCAAAGTAGAGGAGAGATAACATCAGCAACAGGCATGTCAGTCTCTCCTGGCTCAAAGTAGAGGAGAGATAACATCAGCAACAGGCATGTCAGTCTCTCCTGGCTCAAAGTAGAGGAGAGATAACATCAGCAACAGGCATGTCAGTCTCTCCTGACTCAAAGTAGAGGAGAGATTGACAATCACTACAGGCCTTTGTGAGAGGTATTGACATATTGAAAGTAGCAAACTGTCTGTTCAATCGGTTAACACAGCTCAGATAACCATAAATACCCCACAAGACAAGCAGTCTCTTCAACAGAGCCTGGGAGATGCACAGTACTATATAGAGCCATGACTACATGGTATTCTCTGCCACCTCAGGTAACTCAAGCTACCAATAAAATCAGATTTGAAAATCTGATAAAACAACACCTTGCGGCACAACACACACACACACACACACACACACACACATTCTTCTTAGTAATGTAATGTAATGTAAAATTGTAATGTAATAATGGAGCAATGTAAATGTGTATGATGCACAATGTTTTTGTATGATGTAATGTTTTATTTCAGTTTGGACCCCAGGAAGAGTAGCTGCTGCCTTGGCAACAGCTAATGGGGACCCTAATATCATACGAACGATGGTAGTTTCGAGACCTGGACAGCGCAGAGTTCAGCTCGGCTTGACTCAGTAGTGTGAAAAGGGCATGAAAGAACTGATGAGGACACAGACGAAGCCCACGCCAAGAAGATTATTACTATTCTCTCTCTCTGTAATTGCTAGATGGCTCAACAGTTTTTTTTCAGTCTTCTATCCGGGGAACCTCAGACTGTCATAGAGAGTGACAGCCCGGTTGTCTTTCTGTGTCCAGGGGTCAGGATCCATGGGCTCCATAATGAGAACACAACACTCTGAAGACTTGAATGTGGCTGAGCCAATTAGGATGGACTTGTTCTCATGGTGTGAGCTGAATTCTGACCTAACGGGGTGGAGACCATCCGAAATGACCACAGATAAGGGCACAGAGTTAGTGTTGCTGGGTCACTTTCTATAAGCAATGGGAGACAGAGATGAATCATATTGAGTACACATTACATCTATACATTTAATTGATTTGTTTTATTTCAAGCCGATGTCATCCGTTATAATTGGGTCCTTCCACAAAATGGGTGCCTTTTATGTCCCTTTGATATTTTCAGTAGAAGTTGTGCACCAATATTGCATTTTAAAAGCCTGTAATATAAAATGAAGTGCCCTTTAATATAGACCACGTGGAGAATTGAATAAATCTGGGTTTGCTAAAGTGCCAAAATTCATCATTTTGACATGTCCCTTCAGCAACCCTGTCACTTCTGAAGATTATGACTTATTTCATGTAGTGATTCATTTACATGTGTCCCTCATTTTAAGGAGATCCTGTCACGTGAACTAAACTCTCATTTTAATATGCTGAAGGTATTTCTTTTTAGATGTTTGTTTTTTTCAAAGGAAACATTGAACATCTAATAGTCAAATCATAGTGTAAAATCAGCTGAGCTGCTTCTAGTCCTTTTGGCCATTTTCTGGAGTTTTGTGGTGGGAAACTGAGTGGGTCGAGCCTGACTCGTCAACCATGTTACCCATAGATAGACAGGCTAGAAATTGCATTAAATTGCCCGTCCCTCGCTGTTGCTCACAACAAGCTTCAATTCCCCCTGTCACAAGGGGATTTATGGCTGATTGAAGAAGAAATTGTCAACCCTGTTACGGTCAACCCTGTTACGGTCAACCCTGTTACGGTCAACCCTGTTACGGTCAACCCTGTTAAGGTCAACCCTGTTACGGTCAACCCTGTTACGGTCAACCCTGTTACGGTCAACCCTGTTAAGGTCAACCCTGTTACGGTCAACCCTGTTACGGTCAACCCTGTTAAGGTCAACCCTGGTACTGTCAACCCTGTTACGGTCAACCCTGTTACGGTCAACCCTGTTACGGTCAACCCTGTTAAGGTCAACCCTGTTACTGTCAACCCTGTTACGGTCAACCCTGTTACGGTCAACCCTGTTACGGTCAACCCTGTTACGGTCAACCCTGTTAAGGTCAACCCTGTTACGGTCAACCCTGTTACGGTCAACCCTGTTAAGGTCAACCCTGTTACTTTATTTGCACATAATAGGCAGTTACTGTGGTATTTTTTTGCAATGTAACCTCTTGAGATGGGAGAACGTTATTTTTTGTTGTTGTCTCTACTACTGAGTTAATGACAGATTAGGGCCAGCTAATGACTATGACAATATCCCATTAATTATGCCTTCATCGTCACAGCCCATAATTATCATCCAATTAATGGATCGTTAAAAGTTTTTTTTTTTATGTAGAAAGGGAACATTTATCATTGTTGTTTGTTCAGCTGAAGGACAACTAGCAATGCAACGTTAATACACATGTATTATACAAGGTTGGTTGATGAGCTAACGATGAACTAAAGTACTGTCACCTGTAGGAGAAGGACAGAAGAGAGGAGGATTCACAGTCGAGACAATCATCTGTTGGATATGCCCTCTGTCATTCCCTCTGTCATTCAGGTCAGCCTTGTTCAGTTGTAAAGGTTGGTACCTGCTGATTATAGCCTCTTCTATCATTGTGATGAAAGAAAAACGACACAAAACACAGTTATGACTGCTGCATCGTGTTGGTGTATGAGCCATGTTGTTCAGACAACCACCGTGTTTAAACCAGCTTTACACTACCACATCTTGTTCATAATACAACAATCCCTCACTGGCTAGAAATCATCCTCTTAGTGGTTGAATATTGATCGTTTTTGTCCCTAAGCATTTTATTTTGTTAGTGTATCGCGTTCTTTCATTCGATCACAGCGTCTGTGTTTTTGTTCCCAGAGCCCTTGAAGGCGGTTGAGATGGAATCCAACGTTCACTCCGAAAGGCACACTGCTGTGAAATGACTCAGTCTGTGTCCCAAATGGCAGCCTTTCCCTATATAGTGCACTAGTTTTAACCCTTTGGGACAAAGACTGTAACACCACAGTCTATTGAATACAGAGAAAAAGATCACTCTCTGCCAGCTTGATTCACAGACCATAGAAGACAATCCAATAAAGAGTTGCTATTTTAGCATGAAAATGGGAGTCAGTGGGAGTTCATGCAGAGCTTAAGCAGCTGATAAACCATAGAAGAAGAAGAAGCAAGCAGCTCACCATGTTTAATGAGGTATATCAAATATGAATATTCCCCAGCATGGCGGTAGGAGATAACACTTAGGATAATTGGAACAGAATACCTATAGAAGGGCTGGGGTTGGGGAGAACAACAAAAATGTAACTACTGCACAGGGAGGCTTGAGCAACATGAGAGAGAGGAGAGGGGGATAGAGAAAGAGGGAGGGGGAGAGAGACAGAGAGAGAAGAGAGAGAGAGAGAGAGAGAGAGAGAGAGAGAGAGAGAGGGTGAGGACAATAGTGAGTGTATGTTGTATCTGTATACAGAGGTTAGAGTATTCAGGTTGACAGGTATAGACTCTTAGCTGTATAGTGTTATGGTCAGGTATAGACTCTTAGCTGTATAGTGTTATGGTCAGGTATAGACTCTTAGCTGTATAGTGTTATGGTCAGGTATAGACTCTTAGCTGTATAGTGTTATGGTCAGGTATAGACTCTTAGCTGTATAGTGTTGTGGTCAGGTATAGACTCTTAGCTGTATAGTGTTATGGTCAGGTATAGACTCTTAGCTGTATAGTGTTGTGGTCAGGTATAGACTCTTAGCTGTATAGTGTTATGGTCAGGTATAGACTCTTAGTCTTATAGTGTTGTGGTCAGGTATAGACTCTTAGCTGTATAGTGTTGTGGTCAGGTATAGACTCTTAGCTGTGTAGTGTTGTGGTCAGGTATACTCTTAGCTGTAGAGTGTTATGGTCAGGTATAGACTCTTAGCTGTATAGTATTCAGGTTGACAGGTATAGACTATTAGCTGTATAGTGTTATGGTCAGGTATAGACTCGTAGATGTATAGTGTTGTGGTCAGGTATAGACTCTTAGCTGTATAGTGTTATGGTCAGGTATAGACTCTTAGCTGTATAGTGTTATGGTCAGGTATAGACTCTTAGCTGTATAGTGTTATGGTCAGGTATAGACTCTTAGCTGTATAGTGTTATGGTCAGGTATAGACTCTTAGCTGTATAGTGTTGTGGTCAGGTATAGACTCTTAGCTGTATAGTGTTATGGTCAGGTATAGACTCTTAGCTGTATAGTGTTGTGGTCAGGTATAGACTCTTAGTCTTATAGTGTTGTGGTCAGGTATAGACTCTTAGCTGTATAGTGTTGTGGTCAGGTATAGACTCTTAGCTGTGTAGTGTTGTGGTCAGGTATAGACTCTTAGCTGTAGAGTGTTATGGTCAGGTATAGACTCTTAGCTGTATAGTATTCAGGTTGACAGGTATAGACTCTTAGCTGTATAGTGTTATGGTCAGGTATAGACTCTTAGCTGTATAGTGTTATGGTCAGGTATAGACTCTTAGCTGTGTAGTGTTATGGTCAGGTATAGACTCTTAGTCTTATAGTGTTGTGGTCAGGTATAGACTCTTAGCTGTATAGTGTTATGGTCAGGTATAGACTCTTAGCTGTGTAGTGTTGTGGTCAGGTATAGACTCTTAGCTGTAGAGTGTTATGGTCAGGTATAGACTCTTAGCTGTATAGTATTCAGGTTGACAGGTATAGACTCTTAGCTGTATAGTGTTATGGTCAGGTATAGACTCTTAGATGTATAGTGTTATGGTCAGGTATAGACTCTTAGCTGTATAGTGTTGTGGTCAGGTATAGACTCTTAGCTGTATAGTGTTATGGTCAGGTATAGACTCTTAGCTGTATAGTGTTATGGTCAGGTATAGACTCTTAGCTGTATAGTGATATGGTCAGGTATAGACTCTTAGCTGTATAGTGTTATGGTCAGGTATAGACTCTTAGCTGTATAGTGTTATGGTCAGGTATAGACTCTTAGCTGTATAGTGTTGTGGTCAGGTATAGACTCTTAGCTGTATAGTGTTATGGTCAGGTATAGACTCTTAGCTGTATAGTGTTGTGGTCAGGTATAGACTCTTAGTCTTATAGTGTTGTGGTCAGGTATAGACTCTTAGCTGTGTAGTGTTGTGGTCAGGTATAGACTCTTAGCTGTAGAGTGTTATGGTCAGGTATAGACTCTTAGCTGTATAGTGTTATGTTCAGGTATAGACTCTTAGCTGTATAGTGTTATGGTCAGGTATAGACTCTTAGCTGTGTAGTGTTATGGTCAGGTATAGACTCTTAGTCTTATAGTGTTGTGGTCAGGTATAGACTCTTAGCTGTATAGTGTTATGGTCAGGTATAGACTCTTAGCTGTGTAGTGTTGTGGTCAGGTATAGACTCTTAGCTGTAGAGTGTTATGGTCAGGTATAGACTCTTAGCTGTATAGTATTCAGGTTGACAGGTATAGACTCTTAGCTGTATAGTGTTATGGTCAGGTATAGACTCTTAGATGTATAGTGTTATGGTCAGGTATAGACTCTTAGCTGTATAGTGTTGTGGTCAGGTATAGACTCTTAGCTGTATAGTGTTATGGTCAGGTATAGACTCTTAGCTGTATAGTGTTATGGTCAGGTATAGACTCTTAGCTGTATAGTGATATGGTCAGGTATAGACTCTTAGCTGTATAGTGTTATGGTCAGGTATAGACTCTTAGCTGTATAGTGTTATGGTCAGGTATAGACTCTTAGCTGTATAGTGTTGTGGTCAGGTATAGACTCTTAGCTGTATAGTGTTATGGTCAGGTATAGACTCTTAGCTGTATAGTGTTGTGGTCAGGTATAGACTCTTAGTCTTATAGTGTTGTGGTCAGGTATAGACTCTTAGCTGTATAGTGTTGTGGTCAGGTATAGACTCTTAGCTGTGTAGTGTTGTGGTCAGGTATAGACTCTTAGCTGTAGAGTGTTATGGTCAGGTATAGACTCTTAGCTGTATAGTATTCAGGTTGACAGGTATAGACTCTTAGCTGTATAGTGTTATGGTCAGGTATAGACTCTTAGCTGTATAGTGTTATGGTCAGGTATAGACTCTTAGCTGTGTAGTGTTATGGTCAGGTATAGACTCTTAGTCTTATAGTGTTGTGGTCAGGTATAGACTCTTAGCTGTATAGTGTTATGGTCAGGTATAGACTCTTAGCTGTGTAGTGTTGTGGTCAGGTATAGACTCTTAGCTGTAGAGTGTTATGGTCAGGTATAGACTCTTAGCTGTATAGTATTCAGGTTGACAGGTATAGACTCTTAGCTGTATAGTGTTATGGTCAGGTATAGACTCTTAGATGTATAGTGTTATGGTCAGGTATAGACTCTTAGCTGTATAGTGTTGTGGTCAGGTATAGACTCTTAGCTGTATAGTGTTATGGTCAGGTATAGACTCTTAGCTGTATAGTGTTATGGTCAGGTATAGACTCTTAGCTGTATAGTGATATGGTCAGGTATAGACTCTTAGCTGTATAGTGTTATGGTCAGGTATAGACTCTTAGCTGTATAGTGTTATGGTCAGGTATAGACTCTTAGCTGTATAGTGTTGTGGTCAGGTATAGACTCTTAGCTGTATAGTGTTATGGTCAGGTATAGACTCTTAGCTGTATAGTGTTGTGGTCAGGTATAGACTCTTAGTCTTATAGTGTTGTGGTCAGGTATAGACTCTTAGCTGTGTAGTGTTGTGGTCAGGTATAGACTCTTAGCTGTAGAGTGTTATGGTCAGGTATAGACTCTTAGCTGTATAGTGTTATGGTCAGGTATAGACTCTTAGCTGTATAGTGTTATGGTCAGGTATAGACTCTTAGCTGTGTAGTGTTATGGTCAGGTATAGACTCTTAGTCTTATAGTGTTGTGGTCAGGTATAGACTCTTAGCTGTATAGTGTTATGGTCAGGTATAGACTCTTAGCTGTGTAGTGTTGTGGTCAGGTATAGACTCTTAGCTGTAGAGTGTTATGGTCAGGTATAGACTCTTAGCTGTATAGTATTCAGGTTGACAGGTATAGACTCTTAGCTGTATAGTGTTATGGTCAGGTATAGACTCTTAGATGTATAGTGTTATGGTCAGGTATAGACTCTTAGCTGTATAGTGTTGTGGTCAGGTATAGACTCTTAGCTGTATAGTGTTATGGTCAGGTATAGACTCTTAGCTGTATAGTGTTATGGTCAGGTATAGACTCTTAGCTGTATAGTGATATGGTCAGGTATAGACTCTTAGCTGTATAGTGTTATGGTCAGGTATAGACTCTTAGCTGTATAGTGTTATGGTCAGGTATAGACTCTTAGCTGTATAGTGTTGTGGTCAGGTATAGACTCTTAGCTGTATAGTGTTATGGTCAGGTATAGACTCTTAGCTGTATAGTGTTGTGGTCAGGTATAGACTCTTAGTCTTATAGTGTTGTGGTCAGGTATAGACTCTTAGCTGTGTAGTGTTGTGGTCAGGTATAGACTCTTAGCTGTAGAGTGTTATGGTCAGGTATAGACTCTTAGCTGTATAGTATTCAGGTTGACAGGTATAGACTCTTAGCTGTATAGTGTTATGGTCAGGTATAGACTCTTAGCTGTATAGTGTTATGGTCAGGTATAGACTCTTAGCTGTGTAGTGTTATGGTCAGGTATAGACTCTTAGTATTATAGTGTTGTGGTCAGGTATAGACTCTTAGCTGTATAGTGTTATGGTCAGGTATAGACTCTTAGCTGTGTAGTGTTGTGGTCAGGTATAGACTCTTAGCTGTAGAGTGTTATGGTCAGGTATAGACTCTTAGCTGTATAGTATTCAGGTTGACAGGTATAGACTCTTAGCTGTATAGTGTTATGGTCAGGTATAGACTCTTAGATGTATAGTGTTATGGTCAGGTATAGACTCTTAGCTGTGTAGTGTTGTGGTCAGGTATAGACTCTTAGCTGTATAGTGTTATGGTCAGGTATAGACTCTTAGCTGTATAGTGTTATGGTCAGGTATAGACTCTTAGCTGTATAGTGTTATGGTCAGGTATAGACTCTTAGCTGTATAGTGTTATGGTCAGGTATAGACTCTTAGCTGTATAGTGTTGTGGTCAGGTGTAGACTCTTAGCTGTATAGTGTTATGGTCAGGTATAGACTCTTAGCTATATAGTGTTGTGGTCAGGTATAGACTCTTAGCTGTATAGTGTTTTGGTCAGGTATAGACTCTTAGCTGTGTAGTGTTGTGGTCAGGTATAGACTCTTAGTCTTATAGTGTTATGGTCAGGTATAGACTCTTAGCTGTATAGTGTTGTGGTCAGGTATAGACTCTTAGCTGTATAGTGTTGTGGTCAGGTAAAGACTCTTAGCTGTATAGTGTTGTGGTCAGGTATAGACTCTTAGCTGTGAAGTGTTATGGTCAGGTATAGACTCTTAGCTGTATAGTGTTATGGTCAGGTATAGACTCTTAGCTGTATAGTGTTATGGTCAGGTATAGACTCTTAGCTGTGTAGTGTTATGGTCAGGTATAGATTCTTAGTATTATAGTGTTGTGGTCAGGTATAGACTCTTAGCTGTATAGTGTTATGGTCAGGTATAGACTCTTAGCTGTGTAGTGTTGTGGTCAGGTATAGACTCTTAGCTGTAGAGTGTTATCGTCAGGTATAGACTCTTAGCTGTATAGTATTCAGGTTGACAGGTATAGACTCTTAGCTGTATAGTGTTATGGTCAGGTATAGACTCTTAGATGTATAGTGTTATGGTCAGGTATAGACTCTTAGCTGTGTAGTGTTGTGGTCAGGTATAGACTCTTAGCTGTATAGTGTTATGGTCAGGTATAGACTCTTAGCTGTATAGTGTTATGGTCAGGTATAGACTCTTAGCTGTATAGTGTTATGGTCAGGTATAGACTCTTAGCTGTATAGTGTTATGGTCAGGTATAGACTCTTAGCTGTATAGTGTTATGGTCAGGTATAGACTCTTAGCTGTATAGTGTTGTGGTCAGGTGTAGACTCTTAGCTGTATAGTGTTATGGTCAGGTATAGACTCTTAGCTATATAGTGTTGTGGTCAGGTATAGACTCTTAGCTGTATATTGTTATGGTCAGGTATAGACTCTTAGCTGTATAGTGTTGTGGTCAGGTGTAGACTCTTAGCTGTATAGTGTTATGGTCAGGTATAGACTCTTAGCTATATAGTGTTGTGGTCAGGTATAGACTCTTAGCTGTATAGTGTTGTGGTCAGGTATAGACTCTTAGTCTTATAGTGTTGTGGTCAGGTATAGACTCTTAGCTGTGTAGTGTTGTGGTCAGGTATAGACTCTTAGCTGTAGAGTGTTATGGTCAGGTATAGACTCTTAGCTGTATAGTATTCAGGTTGACAGGTATAGCCTCTTAGCTGTATAGTGTTATGGTCAGGTATAGACTCTTAGCTGTATAGTGTTATGGTCAGGTATAGACTCTTAGCTGTGTAGTGTTATGGTCAGGTATAGACTCTTAGTATTATAGTGTTGTGGTCAGGTATAGACTCTTAGCTGTATAGTGTTATGGTCAGGTATAGACTCTTAGCTGTGTAGTGTTGTGGTCAGGTATAGACTCTTAGCTGTAGAGTGTTATGGTCAGGTATAGACTCTTAGCTGTATAGTATTCAGGTTGACAGGTATAGACTCTTAGCTGTATAGTGTTATGGTCAGGTATAGACTCTTAGATGTATAGTGTTATGGTCAGGTATAGACTCTTAGCTGTGTAGTGTTGTGGTCAGGTATAGACTCTTAGCTGTATAGTGTTATGGTCAGGTATAGACTCTTAGCTGTATAGTGTTATGGTCAGGTATAGACTCTTAGCTGTATAGTGTTATGGTCAGGTATAGACTCTTAGCTGTATAGTGTTATGGTCAGGTATAGACTCTTAGCTGTATAGTGTTATGGTCAGGTATAGACTCTTAGCTGTATAGTGTTGTGGTCAGGTGTAGACTCTTAGCTGTATAGTGTTATGGTCAGGTATAGACTCTTAGCTATATAGTGTTGTGGTCAGGTATAGACTCTTAGCTGTATAGTGTTTTGGTCAGGTATAGACTCTTAGCTGTGTAGTGTTGTGGTCAGGTATAGACTCTTAGTCTTATAGTGTTATGGTCAGGTATAGACTCTTAGCTGTATAGTGTTGTGGTCAGGTATAGACTCTTAGCTGTATAGTGTTGTGGTCAGGTAAAGACTCTTAGCTGTATAGTGTTGTGGTCAGGTATAGACTCTTAGCTGTGAAGTGTTATGGTCAGGTATAGACTCTTAGCTGTATAGTGTTATGGTCAGGTATAGACTCTTAGCTGTATAGTGTTATGGTCAGGTATAGACTCTTAGCTGTGTAGTGTTATGGTCAGGTATAGACTCTTAGTATTATAGTGTTGTGGTCAGGTATAGACTCTTAGCTGTATAGTGTTATGGTCAGGTATAGACTCTTAGCTGTGTAGTGTTGTGGTCAGGTATAGACTCTTAGCTGTAGAGTGTTATCGTCAGGTATAGACTCTTAGCTGTATAGTATTCAGGTTGACAGGTATAGACTCTTAGCTGTATAGTGTTATGGTCAGGTATAGACTCTTAGATGTATAGTGTTATGGTCAGGTATAGACTCTTAGCTGTGTAGTGTTGTGGTCAGGTATAGACTCTTAGCTGTATAGTGTTATGGTCAGGTATAGACTCTTAGCTGTATAGTGTTATGGTCAGGTATAGACTCTTAGCTGTATAGTGTTATGGTCAGGTATAGACTCTTAGCTGTATAGTGTTATGGTCAGGTATAGACTCTTAGCTGTATAGTGTTATGGTCAGGTATAGACTCTTAGCTGTATAGTGTTGTGGTCAGGTGTAGACTCTTAGCTGTATAGTGTTATGGTCAGGTATAGACTCTTAGCTATATAGTGTTGTGGTCAGGTATAGACTCTTAGCTGTATAGTGTTATGGTCAGGTATAGACTCTTAGCTGTATAGTGTTATGGTCAGGTATAGACTCTTAGCTGTATAGTGTTATGGTCAGGTATAGACTCTTAGCTGTATAGTGTTGTGGTCAGGTATAGACTCTTAGCTGTATAGTGTTTTGGTCAGGTATAGACTCTTAGCTGTGTAGTGTTGTGGTCAGGTATAGACTCTTAGTCTTATAGTGTTATGGTCAGGTATAGACTCTTAGCTGTATAGTGTTGTGGTCAGGTATAGACTCTTAGCTGTATAGTGTTGTGGTCAGGTAAAGACTCTTAGCTGTATAGTGTTGTGGTCAGGTATAGACTCTTAGCTGTGAAGTGTTATGGTCAGGTATAGACTCTTAGCTGTATAGTGTTATGATCAGGTATAGACTCTTAGCTGTATAGTGTTATGGTCAGGTATAGACTCTTAGCTGTATAGTGTTATGGTCAGGTATAGACTCTTAGCTGTATAGTGTTGTGGTCAGGTATAGACTCTTAGCTGTATAGTGTTATGGTCAGGTATAGACTCTTAGCTGTATAGTGTTATGGTCAGGTATAGACTCTTAGTCTTATAGTGTTGTGGTCAGGTATAGACTCTTAGCTGTATAGTGTTGTAGTCAGGTATAGACTCTTAGCTGTGAAGTGTTATGGTCAGGTATAGACTCTTAGCTGTATAGTGTTATGGTCAGGTATAGACTCTTAGCTGTATAGTGTTATGGTCAGGTATAGACTCTTAGCTGTATAGTGTTATGGTCAGGTATAGACTCTTAGCTGTATAGTGTTGTGGTCAGGTATAGACTCTTAGCTGTATAGTGTTGTGGTCAGGTATAGACTCTTAGCTGTATAGTGTTGTGGTCAGGTATAGACTCTTAGATGTGTAGTGTTGTGGTCAGGTATAGACTCTTAGCTGTATAGTGTTGTGGTCAGGTATAGACTCTTAGCTGTATAGTGTTGTGGTCAGGTATAGACTCTTAGCTGTATAGTGTTGTGGTCAGGTATAGACTCTTAGCTGTGTAGTGTTATGGTCAGGTATAGACTCTTAGCTGTATAGTGTTATGGTCAGGTATAGACTCTTAGCTGTATAGTGTTATGGTCAGGTATAGACTCTTAGCTGTATAGTGTTATGGTCAGGTATAGACTCTTAGCTGTATAGTGTTGTGGTCAGGTATAGACTCTTAGCTGTATAGTGTTGTGGTCAGGTATAGACTCTTAGCTGTGTAGTGTTGTGGTCAGGTATAGACTCTTAGCTGTGTAGTGTTGTGGTCAGGTATAGACTCTTAGCTGTATACTGTTATGGTCAGGTATAGATGTATACGCTACATGTACTTGATACATCCTAATACACTTGTCACTTCAACGTAACCATTCATGTGCATAACAAATAAAATCCCCTTTTTTTGTGAAAAATATGCTTTTTAAATTGATATCAGAACATGTAAAAGCACCCGCATCTGTGTTTTCCCATGTCAGAGACATCTGCTGTTACTTCACCCTGTGATGGGATGGGAGATTAGGGGCTGGCAGCGATTAGTCTTGCTTGTCTAAAACATGAGCCCTGGGAGTAGCAGCATGTTGATTAGTTCTGTCTCATCATGAAAGGGGCTTTCAGGCTCACATCCATATTAACAGTGACTTTGAATTTTTGGGGGGAGTGGTACAGTCGTCAACATTACTCCTTTTGTCCTCTTAAAAAGGCTTGTGGCTAAGCTTCTAACCTTGTTTTTTAAACAATGTTGTCCTCTCGCTGATGGAAAAATAACTAGATTACTGAAAGATGGGTTTTCAAAGGTGTGCTGAAGATATATGTTGTAATTTTTGTCAGACAACACAGACATCATTCCAACCGGAATCATAAAAGGGTAAAATTAGGTTATTAGGTTACCAAATGGTATGTCCCACCACTCTGATGTTCTGTAAATCAGATGTCTTGTCCCACCCCTCTGAACTGTTCTGTAAATCAGATGTCTTTATAAAAATAAAAAAATCACTATAATATTAAACCACCACACTATAATATTAAACCACCACACTACAGACTATAATATTAAACCACCACACTATAATATTAAACCACCACACTATAATATTAAACCACCACAATACAGACTATAATCTTAAACCACCACACTATAATATTAAACCACCACACTATAATATTAAACCACCACACTACAGACTATAATATTAAACCACCACACTACAGACTATAATATTAAACCACCACACTACACACTATAATATTAAACCACCACACTATGATATTAAACCACCACACTATAATATTAAACCACCACACTATAATATTAAACCACCTCCTTAAACCTATGATATATTGCAGCAGGTCACAGTTATTATCTTCTGGTTCCTCTGGTGTAATGTCCTGTTGTGTCTCTCTGGCTGCTTGTACCTTTTGAAGTGCCAGTAATCACATTGATCTGGCAGAGACTAAGTTTCACATCTGTTGTCTTTTCTTTCTTATTGACCCTCGTTCTAATTTCTGCCCTGGTTATTCAAACTCTGTGTCTTAAAGCTAGAGGTGAGTCTCGACACGTTTCTGGAGTCAATGATAACAAGCAATCAAATAATCTATATATGTGGTTTGGAAATGTTGACAATTTATTAACACACTAGGAAAATAACTAATGAAATGGGTCCTGTCCTCAACACGTTTTCTTACTGGCCATATTGAGCGGAGAATATTACCGTCTTTTATCCATCGTACTCTAGCCAATATTTCAGAATATTAAAATGGCTTATTTCAGAACACTTCACGAACAAAGAGTCATTCACTCTGATGAAAGCAAATAGACTTTATTGGCAAGAGGATTGTCATCGAACAATGGGCTACTCTCCATCCATGAGATCATCTCAAACCACCGCTATGGAAGAGAAGAGTGGCACAGATGGGCCATTCCTTCAGCAATCCCCTTGACACGCTGAACAATGATGAAGTCAAATGAAAACAAAAGTCAAGTCCCACTCAGAGTGATTGATCTGGGCCTGTTCCTGTTCTCTCTGGCTTTGTGAGAAGCTCTAACGCAAGGCGGAGCGACGGTGATGCTGTCATTTGATCGATGCGTTCACCCGGGACACTTAAGACATATCAAGCTGTTTTCAAGTGCCAGACAAACTGGCACAGTGTTGCTGTGTGAGCCTGACAGTGGCACCAGTCAAAGATTCCACTCACTTCACAGGGAGCTTGCCAAAAACGGAACCGGTACTTTTTAAAAATGACCCCATTACGTGTAGTTTTAGTTACAGCAGTTGAGTGAGCCAATCTCGCAATTGGTGTGACATCTGACCTGTGACCACCCTTGGCAGAGAGAATCTTTCTGACTCTGGGTTGTGGATGATGCATACAACTGCACCTAAACCTAAAACAAATAAATCATTAAACATGCATGTTGCAACAGAGAGACACAATCATATCTGAAGAAATCCATCAAATATGTATCTGAGGAGTGACTCACTATGAGCCATAGTTCAACAACCAAAACAGAAAACACTAAAGAATATCAATATCACTGTGGTAGGCTAAAGAATATCAATATCACTGTGGTAGGCTAAACGTAGATTATCAGACAGGATAACAAAGAGCTGTACGAATCACATCATGTACTGTATGTCTTAATATATGGCCACGTTGGGTAAAACGGTTTCTTATTTTTAGAGTAAAACAATACTTTTATGAAGAAGTTGTGCACCTAAATACAAATCCTATAACCACCTCATCTGCACAGCCTAACCATTATCAACAAGTTGTTCACACCAGTACACGGCTGTGGACTAACGCTGGACACCAGTACACGGCTCTGGATTAACACTGGACACCAGTACACGGCTGTGGATTAACACTGGACACCAGCACACGGCTGTGGACTAACACTGGACACCAGTACACGGCTGTGGATTAACACTGGACACCAGTACACGGCTGTGGACTAACGGTGGTGAGTCTTTTCTTCTTCCTGTCCTATTCATCAGGAGTTCCTAGAGTTCATTGGGTCACCGAACCCTATCAGGAGATAAAGCCGTTCCTCTAGGCCACTTCGTAATCATATAATCCTTCCGTTCAATATTTCCTTCCTTCCTTCCTAAATCCTTTTATGTTTACATCAGTTCTGTCCTCAGAGGGATCATACACATACACACACAGAGACCTTGGGGCTCATCATAAGCAAGGTGCCTAGCTGGTGGTCCATCCCTGTCCATATGTCCCAACCCACTATCTGGTGGTCTAGAGGGAAAATAACCAAAGTAGAAACAGACATCACCATTACCAGCAGACCACTACAGCACTGACCCAATCCCCTATAGGACCTCCTCTCTACAGCATTGACCCAATCCCCTATAGGACCTCCTCTCTACAGCATTGACCCAATCCCCTATAGGACCTCCTCTCTACAGCATTGACCCAATCCCCTATAGGACCTCCTCTCTACAGCATTGACCCAATCCCCTATAGGACCTCCTCTCTACAGCATTGACCCAATCCCCTATAGGACCTCCTCTCTACAGCATTGACCCAATCCCCTATAGGACCTCCTCTCTACAGCATTGACTCATTCCCATATAGGACCTCCTCTCTACAGCATTGACCCAATCCCCTATAGGACCTCCTCTCTACAGCATTGACTCATTCCCCTATAGGACCTCCTCTCTACATCATTGACCCAATCCCCTGTAGGACCTTCTCTCTACATCATTGACCCAATCCCCTGTAGGACCTCCTCTCTACAGCATTGACCCAATCCCCTGTAGGACCTCCTCTCTACAGCATTGACCCAATCCCCTATAGGACCTCCTCTCTACAACATTGACCCAATCCCCTATAGGACCTCCTCTCTACAGCATTGACCCAATCCCCTGTAGGACCTCCTCTCTACAGCATTGACTCATTCCCATATAGGACCTCCTCTCTACAGCATTGACCCAATCCCCTATAGGACCTCCTCTCTACAGCATTGACCCAATCCCCTATAGGACCTCCTCTCTACAGCATTGACCCAATCCCCTATAGGACCTCCTCTCTACAGCATTGACCCAATCCCATATAGGACCTCCTCTCTACAGCATTGACCCAATCCCCTATAGGACCTCCTCTCTACAGCATTGACCCAATCCCCTGTAGGACCTCCTCTCTACAGCATTGACTCATTCCCATATAGGACCTCCTCTCTACAGCATTGACCCAATCCCCTATAGGACCTCCTCTCTACAGCATTGACCCAATCCCCTATAGGACCTCCTCTCTACAGCATTGACCCAATCCCCTATAGGACCTCCTCTCTACAGCATTGACCCAATCCCATATAGGACCTCCTCTCTACAGCATTGACCCAATCCTACATATGACCATGATGTGTGTCAACACAATCTAAATGCAAATATTTCATCATCCTCTACCTTCATCCTCTCTACCCCTGACCAACACATCTCCCAATGGAGATATCAGGGTTATTACCACGCTGGGGCTATACAATTAAGACCTCCATCTTCCTGCCCGCGGATATCGCTAAGCCATGTTGTGATGTGGGTGTTGTAGAAGCCATGAGGAGCTTGTTTGAGCTCCATGGTTGTAGATGAGAGGCTCCATGTCCAGGATATCTATAGTAGTGGTTGTAGATGAGGCTCTGTGTCCAGGATATCTATAGTAGTGGTTGTAGATGAGGCTCTGTGTCCAGGATATCTATAGTAGTGGTTGTAGATGAGGCTCCATGTCCAGGATATCTATAGTAGTGGTTGTAGATGAGGCTCTGTGTCCAGAATATCTATAGTAGTGGTTGTAGATGAGGCTCTGTGTCCAGGATATCTATAGTAGTGGTTGTAGATGAGGCTCTGTGTCCAGGATATCTATAGTAGTGGTTGTAGATGAGGCTCTGTGTCCAGGATATCTATAGTAGTGGTTGTAGATGAGGCTCCGTGTCCAGGATATCTATAGTAGTGGTTGTAGATGAGGCTCCGTGTCCAGGATATCTATAGTAGTGGTTGTAGATGAGGCTCTGTGTCCAGGATATCTATAGTAGTGGTTGTAGATGAGGCTCCGTGTCCAGGATATCTGTAGTAGTGGTTGTAGATGAGGCTCTGTGTCCAGAATATCTATAGTAGTGGTTGTAGATGAGGCTCCGTGTCCAGGATATCTATAGTAGTGGTTGTAGATGAGGCTCCGTGTCCAGGATATCTATAGTAGTGGTTGTAGATGAGGCTCCGTGTCCAGGATATCTATAGTAGTGGTTGTAGATGAGAGGCTCCACATCCAGGATATCTATAGTAGTGGTTGTAGATGAGAGGCTCCACATCCAGGATATCTATAGTAGTGGTTGTAGATGAGGCTCTGTGTCCAGGATATCTATAGTAGTGGTTGTAGATGAGGCTCTGTGTCCAGGATATCTATAGTAGTGGTTGTAGATGAGAGGCTCCACATCCAGGATATCTATAGTAGTGGTTGTAGATGAGGCTCCGTGTCCAGGATATCTATAGTAGTGGTTGTAGATGAGGCTCCGTGTCCAGGATATCTATAGTAGTGGTTGTAGATGAGAGGCTCCACATCCAGGATATCTATAGTAGTGGTTGTAGATGAGAGGCTCCACATCCAGGATATCTATAGTAGTGGTTGTAGATGAGAGGCTCCACATCCAGGATATCTATAGTAGTGGTTGTAGATGAGGCTCCGTGTCCAGGATATCTATAGTAGTGGTTGTAGATGAGGCTCTGTGTCCAGGATATCTATAGTAGTGGTTGTAGATGAGGCTCTGTGTCCAGGATATCTATAGTAGTGGTTGTAGATGAGGCTCTGTGTCCAGGATATCTATAGTAGTGGTTGTAGATGAGGCTCTGTGTCCAGGATATCTATAGTAGTGGTTGTAGATGAGAGGCTCCACATCCAGGATATCTATAGTAGTGGTTGTAGATGAGGCTCCGTGTCCAGGATATCTATAGTAGTGGTTGTAGATGAGGCTCCGTGTCCAGGATATCTATAGTAGTGGTTGTAGATGAGAGGCTCCACATCCAGGATATCTATAGTAGTGGTTGTAGATGAGAGGCTCCACATCCAGGATATCTATAGTAGTGGTTGTAGATGAGGCTCTGTGTCCAGGATATCTATAGTAGTGGTTGTAGATGAGGCTCCGTGTCCAGGATATCTATAGTAGTGGTTGTAGATGAGGCTCCGTGTCCAGGATATCTATAGTAGTGGTTGTAGATGAGGCTCCGTGTCCAGGATATCTATAGTAGTGGTTGTAGATGAGGCTCCGTGTCCAGGATATCTATAGTAGTGGTTGTAGATGAGGCTCCGTGTCCAGGATATCTATAGTAGTGGTTGTAGATGAGAGGCTCCACATCCAGGATATCTATAGTAGTGGTTGTAGATGAGAGGCTCCACATCCAGGATATCTATAGTAGTGGTTGTAGATGAGGCTCCGTGTCCAGGATACCTGGAGTATAGTATATTACATAGCATAGTTTTGGTGTGTTTGTGTGCTTCTATATTAGTATTATAAATATGCCACTACAGTACTTTTGTAATCTATATAATCCTATATCTTGTAGTAAACTATACTGTTTATTGATTACATGCACACAGTATATTTAAATGCATTTCCATACATTACTGGATTCATGTAGCCTTTCTACTATTTAAAGCAATAATCTAACAAATGAGTTCATTCATTTACTGCTCGTTATTCTGTCAACACGTTGGTAAAGAGTTAATTACACCACTTTAAGGTCGATGTAGACATTTGACCTTTAGTGACGCCAAGCTGTTTTTACAGGTCCATTCTGCCACTATAGGGAATACAGCAGCTATAGCTCATATCAAGAACCAGGGCAATTATTCACACATCTGTGGTGAATAGGTCTCCTCTGTCCTAAACTCAGATAATTATCAGGGCGACGACCTGCTGTAGAAGACTCAGTGTTTCATATCATATCAAATCCATTTGAAATGTAAGGCGAGAGAAAACTGCTGCTTGCATATAGAATGTGTACCTTCAAATACCCACAGCTTGATGCTTATGTAAATGTGTGTTGTTTAACTGGACAGCAGCATGCATTCTACACCCATGTACAGTGCCTTGCGAAAGTATTCGGCCCCCTTGAACTTTGCGACCTTTTGCCACATTTCAGGCTTCAAACATAAAGATATAAAACTGTATTTTTTTGTGAAGAATCAACAACAAGTGGGACACAATCATGAAGTGGAACGACATTTATTGGATATTTCAAACTTTTTTAACAAATCAAAAACTGAAAAATTGGGCGTGCAAAATTATTCAGCCCCCTTAAGTTAATACTTTGTAGCGCCACCTTTTGCTGCGATTACAGCTGTAAGTCGCTTGGGGTATGTCTCTATCAGTTTTGCACATCGAGAGACTGAATTTTTTTCCCATTCCTCCTTGCAAAACAGCTCGAGCTCAGTGAGGTTGGATGGAGAGCATTGGTGAACAGCAGTTTTCAGTTCTTTCCACAGATTCTCGATTGGATTCAGGTCTGGACTTTGACTTGGCCATTCTAACACCTGGATATGTTTATTTTTGAACCATTCCATTGTAGATTTTGCTTTATGTTTTGGATCATTGTCTTGTTGGAAGACAAATCTCCGTCCCAGTCTCAGGTCTTTTGCAGACTCCATCAGGTTTTCTTCCAGAATGGTCCTGTATTTGGCTCCATCCATCTTCCCATCAATTTTAACCATCTTCCCTGTCCCTGCTGAAGAAAAGCAGGCCCAAACCATGATGCTGCCACCACCATGTTTGACAGAGATGTGGAGATGTGTTCAGGGTGTTGAGCTGTGTTGCTTTTACGCCAAACATAACGTTTTGCATTGTTGCCAAAAAGTTCAATTTTGGTTTCATCTGACCAGAGCACCTTCTTCCACATGTTTGGTGTGTCTCCCAGGTGGCTTGTGGCAAACTTTAAACAACACTTTTTATGGATATCTTTAAGAAATGGCTTTCTTCTTGCCACTCTTCCATAAAGGCCAGATTTGTGCAATATACGACTGATTGTTGTCCTATGGACAGAGTCTCCCACCTCAGCTGTAGATCTCTGCAGTTCATCCAGAGTGATCATGGGCCTCTTGGCTGCATCTCTGATCAGTCTTCTCCTTGTATGAGCTGAAAGTTTAGAGGGACGGCCAGGTCTTGGTAGATTTGCAGTGGTCTGATACTCCTTCCATTTCAATATTATCGCTTGCACAGTGCTCCTTGGGATGTTTAAAGCTTGGGAAATCTTTTTGTATCCAAATCCGGCTTTAAACTTCTTCACAACAGTATCTCGGACCTGCCTGGTGTGTTCCTTGTTCTTCATGATGCTCTCTGCGCTTTTAACGGACCTCTGAGACTATCACAGTGCAGGTGCATTTATACGGAGACTTGATTACACACAGGTGGATTGTATTTATCATCATTAGTCATTTAGGTCAACATTGGATCATTCAGAGATCCTCACTGAACTTCTGGAGAGAGTTTGCTGTACTGAAAGTAAAGGGGCTGAATAATTTTGCACGCCCAATTTTTCAGTTTTTGATTTGTTAAAAAAGTTTGAAATATCCAATAAATGTCGTTCCACTTCATGATTGTGTCCCACTTGTTGTTGATTCTTCACAAAAAAATACAGTTTTATATCTTTATGTTTGAAGCCTGAAATGTGGCAAAAGGTCGCAAAGTTCAAGGGGGCCGAATACTTTCGCAAGGCACTGTATATATTTGATATCGTCTATATTCTTTCCAAAAATAGCTTGACAATGATGGATTATACAATGTGGTTCCCTCTTGAACTACATGTTCTTGTCTGTTCTTGTGATTAATAACTTTACTATCTCGTTCTCCTTCAACAGAATCCCCTTTGAGAGTGGACGATCTAGGAAGATCATTAGCAGCTAGTGTTGTGCCTCAGCACAAAGTTCCACTTTGAAAGATTCTCTTCTATCTACTTTCAACCAGTTATACTGGAACCATGACTGTCTTTGGGCTTTACATTGTTAATGGTTTCGTAAGGAGTTGAAAGAGAGAGAGAGAGAGAGAGAGAGACAGACAGACAGAGAGAGAGAGACAGAGAGAGAGACAGAGAGAGAGAGACAGAGAGAGAGAGAGAGAGAGAGATAGAGAGGAGAGAGAGAGAGACAGAGAGACAGATAGAGATAGAGAGAGAGGGAGAGAGAGAGAGGAGAGAGAGACAGAGAGAGAGAGGAGAGAGAGAGAGAGAGAGAGAGAGAGAGGAGAGGAGAGGAGAGGAGAGAGAGAGAGGGGAGAGAGAGAGAGAGAGAGAGAGAGGAGAGAGAGAGAGAGAGAGAGAAAGAGAG